>NW_022639553.1:479309-492304 GCF_010583005.1 Odontomachus brunneus | reverse complement strand
GAGAGAGAGAGAGAGAGAGAGAGAGAGAGAGAGAGAGAGAGAGAGAGGAGAGGGAGCAAAGATGACTTTCCGGAATTCTGGGAGCATGTGCCACAATCGGATCGCGCGAAATAAGCGAAGTTTCGTGGAGTCGTGACTCGATCAGGTAGCTCGTTGTCTGACGCGGCTCCCTCGTCGTCGTATAATTGATTCCCGAAATAGCGTTTTCAGTTGCGATACGCGAATAAATTCCGCCGCGCTTCGCGTGCTTTTCTCGCCGAGCGGAAATCTTATCTGAATCTTTCTCGTGAATGCCACGAGAGGTTGAAAAGAGCCGCGAGATTTCTAATCACCGTCGTGACATTATCCATGCTCTTAATTAATTATTCTTAATTAACAATGACTGACGTACAAGTTGAGTAAAAGCGATGCATGATGTATTATGTGCTATAAATTTTATTATCCTGAGACGGTTAAACCTCCAGATTTGCTTGCTTTAACTTTTAAGTACGTATGTGTGCTCGCGAATGCATGTTTTAGAACAGTTGGTTTTTAATTTTTAATTTTAGCAAAAGATTCTTCGATATTTCTTCTTTCTCTCCTTTTTCCTTGAGAATATGTCAAAAGGATGAATCAATTATTTTCCACAGAGAATATTTCCCGCCATTATTTGTTACGGAAAGAAACGTTTGATTAGATTGATTAAGTTTCTGGCGAAATATAAACGAATCAGAACATTCCGGTTGAAGCTACTAGAATTTCTGCACGGGAAAAAAGATTTCACTGCCGCAGCTAATCATCAATGCATTGTTGAAAATATATTTGTTGCTGTAACTAAAGATTTGCTGCTATAACAAAAACTTTCGTGTTGTTGTTATTTTAGTTTTATAGCTGAATGTGTGCCTACTGGCGCCTGTGCTTTTAAACGCTTATATGTTACAACGAGACTTAGCTATCACACAGATTCTTGCTGTAGCAGCCAACTCTTTTTTTTCGTGTAATTCGTTCATATTCACCAGAAATGTAGTTAATCGAATTAAATGCCTTTTTCTCCCGTGTGCAAATTATTAATATCTCATCTTAATGATATCTTGGTAATCGACTACTGATAAAAATTCTGGGCAAGTACAGTCCGCTTGAGATCAAGCGTACAATGGAGATTTTATTACGGCGCTGGATCTCAAGGGATTAGTTCGTAAAGTTCCCCAGCTTCAATCGCTTGCAATTCCGAAGCGATTGATACCTCGATATTTAAGCTAAGAAGGCTGTTGAAGAGTTCATTACGTAAATTAAGATCTGTTTCGCGAGTCTTACAAAGGCCGATCTTCCGCCGAGGAAGTCCTTGCAGTTTGGAGAAGCGATACTTTCCTTATCGTGTACAATGGATTGCAAAACTGTTCAGACGACAATGACGAAATCATGGGAGTTCACTAAAACCGTAAAAATTGGAAGTCATTGCCGATGAACTCACATGATGATGATATAATTAATAACACATTGAAAACTCTGAATACTAGTGAATAATGGTACTAATAATAATTAATAATATAATTACTAGGCGAGCTCATTACACAGTAACGACTCTCAATTTCGACAATTTATGTTAAGCCTCTAACTTCGTTGTGTCTTAATCATTTTGCAAGCCACTGTCGCGGTGGAAGAGAGATTGTCTCGCGCGAAATAATCGCGGGATGAACGCCATTGATATGCCAGTAACACGCGCCGCATCCAACTCTTTATCCGCGAAGCATCGGGAGACGTCGAGTCGTGTCTCCCTCGGGTTTGCTCGCGAAATTTTGATCTCATCAGACGCGACAGAAATCTATTTCTCCGCGCCTCCCGTTTGCACCTCGAGCGCAAAGCGCCGCGACATTTCCGTCGTCGTGCCTTATCTTCCGCTTCGTGTCAAGATTAGGACGGCGACAACTGCGAAAAAGTCCCGTTTTTATCGCACGAACTCGGGCTGCGCGGATCATCTGGTTCTCCTGCGGATTTTCGCGCGAGTCAAAGATCGCGGAGCATATTCATCGGCCACGCGGACTTCGACCCTTGCCGTCACCCCTCGGCGCACTTGTATCTTCCTGCGTCTCTCTTTCCCCTTGGTTCCTTCCGCTCCTGCGTGCGCTTCTCCACTTGCCCCTCGTTCTTTCGTCTCGTTCTCCTCGCTTTGCCCAGTGAGGAGGAAACGGTGGATAATGTTGGCGCAAGGGAGAAGAAGAAGAAGAAAAAGGAAGGGAGACAGGGAGGGACGAGTTGGAGGAGGACGGGGGAGGATGAGGAGAGCAGCGGGACTGGAATAACGGGCGGAACCGGGACGGTGCTGGATAGTAAAATATTGGCCAGACTGGCGGGCGCCACGAACGACTTTTTCATCGGACGCTTTCGCTTCGACGGCAACCGACGACAACGAGGACGACGACGACTACTACTATTACTACTACTACTACTACTACGATTGTTACTACTACTACTACTGCTGCTTCTACTACTACTGCTACTACTCTTACTACTTCTCTGGTTAGGTTAGTTCTCTTCATTCTGCTCCTTCTCTCTCTCTCTCTCTCTCTCTCTCTCTCTCTCTCGTTCTCCTTTGGTCTCTCTCCATCCACTAGAGACTTTGGATCTTTTCCCTCCCTCCTCCGTTCCATGCTTCCTGCTTTCATCCACGCAGACCGATGGCGACGGTACGTGCCTCTGAAACTTTCAGTTTTTCCTCCCCGTTAGGCGTCTCATCCAGTCGCGACGCTTCCTGTATATTTTTTTATCGCCACTGTAAACAACGGCGCGAGAATGGATTTTGTTTTGCCTCTTGACGACGATGCCATTCGTCCCGTTGCGGTGAATTTATCGGAGAGTTCAGCGAGCGGTTTCGTCGCCTGACGATCTGTAGAATCTTCCGCGAGAGAGTTGTCGATTGAAGCGCGATTGGAACTCAGCCGATTTACGTACGAAGGCGATGATACTCCCTCCGTGTTTTGACCGTGCGCTTGACGCCTTCAAATCGATTCCAATTGTAAACTCTATTCGTCTCGTGTGTGTGGGCCACGTATCGCGTCACTTCAGTTCGAGAGTCGAACGGTCGTACTTAGCGATAAATTGCGCGGTCAGGATGGACGGTGGGCCGACGTATTTATCGACGGAAGGGAGATACGCGCGTTGGCGTGCCGCAGCGACTTTTTGGAACCGTCTCTGAGACGTCAACACGGAGCTTTCCCACCGGCAGACGGCCGTATTTTATATATTTCTATGTTACGCAACGTTAACACGACGTAAAGGTAAAAGTCCTGGATCCTAATAATATTGGTATCTTAATTTCCGATGTCCGAACAAAATAACATTGGTATCTAACTCTTAACGACGAGTAGTACTCTTACATTCTTATTGTTTCTCTCTTTCAATACGAATATTTAAACTTTCACTATAGAATATATACACACACATATTGAATATAATATACCCAAATAGATTTTCATGATTATCACGACGTGAAACAATCGGTGATGGAAACTTTACAAGTTTTTTTTAATTACATTCATAAAGTAAATATATTGTGTGTGTGTGTGTATTCAATTGATTATTAAATTTACTTTACACAATACTATAAAGTATTTTTGTTATATTTATATAGCAACACACATAATTCCTCAAAAGTTACACTCAGATTTTCATATCATATTTAACATGATATATTGTTTGAGATAAATTTTGAAAAATCTTTTCGTATTTCTATTTTGTCATTTTATGTGATGATAATGAGAGTGCAGTATAATCGGTTATAAAGTACTCAATATTGTTGAATTTCCTGATTTAATATACTTAAAGTTACTGCTTACATACATCAGTCTATCGAGATATATACTTTACACACACACACATATACACACGTTGAAAGTTTAAATATTCGTATTTATAAAAACCAAAACGATAAGAAAATGTTTAGAGTTAGGTGTCAGTGTTATCAGCGTCCAGGGGCATTAGTACTTACAACATTTTAGTTATCTTACAACATTTTCAGGCAAAAGCAGCGCGTTATAAAAGTCGGCGTATGTTTGCGCTTTTTTCAGTACAGCAGATTTTTAGATTGAAATTGTGCGCGCACGAGCACATGTGTATTGCAATTGTTAGCTTCTGCTAATTGGCAGCACGATGTGTACTTTGCTAAATTGGCTGATTAAAAATGCCCTTTCCCCTTTCTCGTTCAGTTTCGAAATTATTGTGCATAGAAATCGTGCTGATGACAAGAGTTTAATCATTATATCACGCAAATAATGCAATATTATAAGTAGCTCTTATTGTCCAAAATTGCTCGGAATCGTTTTTACCTCTCTCCGTTCTCTTTTTTTCCCTTTTTTAACGTTACACCAATATCGCATTTATTCGCGCTTTACCGTCAATTTAGAGCCGCGCAAATATCGCAACAAATTCATCTGCAAATTTAACGACATCGTCGAATAATGAAGCTCGTGACGTAAGCTCTTGACGTATTACGTTTATAATAAATTTATGACCGCTTGGAAACACGCGAAACCCTGAATTCCCTTTGCTCTGGCTGATCAATAACCAATGGAAATCTTTATCGGCTCAACGAACCCGCGTGCACGCTAAAAAGCGTACACTTTATATCCCCCGAATGTTATAACGCGGTGCGAGTATATTTACAGTCGTGTTGTCATAATGCGCAAATAGTTTTTGCGCTGCATTTTCCCCCGGGCAATATATCGCGTCGATATCGTAAAAAAGATTTTATACTGGTGTAAAAGGCAACTTCGATCTCCCCTCTGGAGAGAAGTCTCTCTCTCTTCTTTCTCTTGCTCTTCTCTTTGGCAGCCTCGAAAATAAGTATCGGTTCAGGGCAGTAATGCGCGCATCACACGCACGTAACTGAAACTTCAGGGAACGCTCCGCGAAACGCGACGCTGTTACATCGCGCATCTAATTAATTAATCACATTACTCGTCCTATATTCTATTTATACGCGGCGCAAGGAATTGCTTGTTTTGAGTTGCTCTCGCCTGCTCTCGCGAGATATGCGCGAAACACAGCCGAATTTAATCTGGACGCGTTGTTGCATAACGCATCGCGTCACGGAAACGTTTTTGTTTAAACAATAATACTGCAGAAGCAACAATCTGGCCGGGAGAGGGACGGCGTAGTCGCTAATGGCGAATGAGGAGGCAAAATGTAACCCGGTACTCCTTGTTTAAATACGATGACCCAACATTTCCGCGCCGTACATCTCGCGTTAAATATCGTGCCGTCTCGCCGAGCGATTTCCAGCTCGCGTTTGCACCGGCGCGCGACTTACATATTAGACTAATAAAAGTCTGAATCAGCATAGACAGACGTGGAACGGCGTGGGTCGCCAGCGGCGTGGCGACAATATCAGCGAATGAGCACTCTGAAATTCAAACGATGAATACTCAAGAGTCGGAATCGCGTCGCAAAGAATTCCCTTACAACGGCGAGCTTTTATTAAAAATCTTGCGCGCAGCGACATATGGTGATGGTCGAGTGCGTTTTTGTCGGGCGCATAATGGAATTCTACCGTAAATAAAATATCACGAAAGAAGGCGAACTTAAGGTCTCGCGCCGCGCTTTATTTCATTCATTTCGACGTTACGTCTTGCGCGAACTTGCTCCCTCAACTTATTCAATACCCCAGGGAACACTTCGATCGCGGTGCGCGGAGAAAACTATTATGGTCGCCACATCTCGCACATTCTCTATGGTTAGAGAGGAAATTTCTGATTTCAAGTTAAATGAATATTGCAGCTAAAGTTGCTGTTGTCATATGCCAATCTATACGGTTCTCACAACCATAGTTCTTATGACACGTATTGTTCAGTTAGCGTATCCTCATGTATAGTTGACCCGATCAAAGGAATATTGCCGTTTCTCTGTGTTGTAGCCTGCAGAACAAATACTATAGCTTGGAAAACTATAGTTTGATTCCGCCATATAGCACTGAGAGTTCTGCTCGAACACATATGGATATGCAACAAAAGAAATCAGTGCATCACTTTCAGAACACTATGATTACTACAACGATTTCATAACTTGAAATCACTTAATTTTTTTCTCTGATCATATTGCGATCATATCAGTTTCCTCGATGGAAATAATCTAACGCGAGAGATGTCACGCGCCTCGTGCGGCAAGACAGCCGATCTTTTATGGCTTTTCCATTCGCCTGATAACTTTCGGGCAAAAATCGACTTACCCGAAGTCTCGCAGAGTTTCGTCGAGTGTCCTGCCTACTATGTTTGCCCGTGGAGTTTTAGCAACGGCTGTCTTCGCCGGCGTTCTCGATATTCTCCCGCGAGACCGCCACATATTCGCGGATGGCGAAACATTTTTTTCCCCGTCCACAAAAGTAAGACGTCCACATGGGCTGGGCGAGGTGCCGTGCCTGGTCTCTCTACAAGCGTAAAATAAATTCACCGGACAAAATAAATTCGCACGCGCGTTCGTGAGAAATAGCGCGGCGTTATTCTTTGCACCTTGCAAACACAAAAGGCGAGAATATAGGTCGCGATGCGCGATTTCCTCTCTTCCTTTTTGGCGTTTCTTGCCGCTGCCCGGAGAAAATACCGCTGTCCAGACGGGCGCGATGTCTATGAGCCGTATCCTCAGGCCATTTTTAGCGCGCAAACGTGAATGTGGTTGTCACGAGGAATTGCGCTGTCCGCGTAAGTGGCGTGGCGAGCGTCGAAAGTGTTTCGACATTTTTATAGCATAATATAAGATGTTGTCGCGCTTTTTATCTCTCGTTCAAAGAGCGTACTGTAAAGCGCGATAACAAAGGGCGACGACAATAAAAACACGATGTTCGAAAGCCTCGCGCTTCTCCACGTGACCAACAATGACCTGTACGCCTACCTGTCTACCAGCGCTGTTTCGCCAACAGGCACTGTGACAAACGACCCTATCGTCGATAGCATCGTTTATTGCTTCTTCATAAAGGGCGAATCAATCTGTCTCATTATGCGCGACAGGTGTCGCGAGTCGCGAGATTTACTTCCGAATTTCACGGCTCGCGATTGATGGTTTATCGTCCATATAGTCTCTACAAAAAGTCGCTGAAAATTAGAAATACGCCAATATTTATTTTCATTTTCCATATAAAAACCTATGTTATATGCATAACGATGTAGTCGGATGACATATTTTTACCTTAACATGACAAATTTTTGTATCACACCGATTTCTTTGAAACTTGGTACCTGGGGCTTTTTCAGGTTGCTAATTACGAATTAGAAGTCAGAATTTTAAAATTCACTAATTCTGCTATCTTGGATTTTAAAAAATTAAAAAATTCTGACTTTAATTTAGAATTCACCCAAAAACCTCCAGGACACCATTGTAATATTTAAACTGTTTATTTGGATTTACAGTAGAAAATAGTGATTTTTTTTCATTTTTTCAACGATTATTAATTTATAATAAAAAACAACAGCGAAAAAATTAACATAATTCTGAAAAATATTTTAGCCTAAATAAGTCCTTAAATTGTTGTTTCGATATTGATGATAATTTAGTAGAAAATGAATATTTTTCATAAAAAGTAAAAATTTTGACTGTTTAGTTAATAATTATATAACTAAAAATTAACGATTTTTTATTTTTTTTACACTTGTTCACACACTAGAGATTCTATGAAAACGAAAAAGAACCGGTAGTTAACGTCAAGAAATTTGTTAAAATAATTAAAAACTGCGAAAAAAGTGGGTCATTGAGCGAAATCATGTCGCAAAGGTGAAGACATCATCGTGTTTCCAGGGCTTACATTTCAAGGTGGAGTAACTTTTGATTCTAAGTATGAATCAATGTTGCATTATTTGTGATCACTTTTAGAAACGGTGCAGGTTAATCTGCAATTTTTTCAAAAATTTTGCACCATTTTTGAAATATGGGCGATATATCATTAAACGGGACCGTCGTTTTCACGCGAGGCCCGATGTCGTTAGACGCGAGAACGGTGTTCTCGCGAGCACGTGACATCAAGTCCGCGATTTATACCGTGGCGATTGGACACGCGCGCGCCGGAAACCGGGGCGCGCGGGATCGCACTTTATCGTCTTGTAACGGCGTGTGTCGTAATCTCATTACATGCGCGTTATCGATCGCGCGGGAGGCTAAGCGAGGTGCTCGATTTATATCGCGATAAACGGCTGTGTCGCCGGTGCAAAAGCCGCCGCGCACGGCCCGGTGCAATCTCGACATCGCGCGCGCTTTTCCGCCCGCCCGTTTGTCTCCCGTGACAAAACGGACGCCGTTTTCGCCGTTTACCCGTAATTCTTGCGCCGCATCGGCCTGACTGTTGTGTTCAGCGGGTCGCGTCGCCCCGACGCCGAAATTCGCCGCGTCGCGTCGGTATATCGCATACACATATACAGGTTTCCATTAATCGTTCTCTGTACAGCTCGCGCTCGTGGAAATTGCGGGTAATTGGCACTAATTATGACCGTGAGCGATCGAGGATGACGAGCGCTATAGAATTTTATCGTCGACAACGTCGATCTACCGGCATGGTTGACGACGAATACGAATTGCGAGACGTGCTTACTGCATGATGTAATTGCACGAATTGCTTTCGTCTTTGCATCGTCGTAGATTGTATTCCGGGTTTATATTCTCCGAAAAAATTTTGAGAAAAATATTGTTGCGTATAGTATGAATTTTTATACTACATTAAGAGAGAGAAAAAGTATCAAAGTAATAAAAACTATTCGAGAGGGGAGATACTAATATAACAAACACATTTATTTATATTAACATAATATAACATATTTTTACTATTTATTTTAAATATTTAATTAATGATAATAATGGTAAAAGTATTTATATATTTGTAATTATTTTTACTATTACTAATATTAAAATATTACTATTACTAATACTAAAATATTTGTTACAAAAAAGATATATATATATTTTCCTAAAACCTTAGTTTCTTATGATTGAAAGTAGTTTTCTTTAATTTATATAAAATAATTTAGATTTAAGTAAACATTAATACCCACCGAATAAATATTTCTTATTTTTTTATAGATATTTTTTCTCTCAGTCTGTTATTATTTGTGTTAATTTAATATATTGGACATGAAAATATGATACATGTGTAGAATATTTTTGATATAAAATGGCGTGCTTAATAACTCCCTCCGCGGGCGATTTAATTCCATTATTAGTATATCGTAAATTTAAGCGATATCCCTTCCCCCCCTGGTGGAGTTAATACCGCTACAAGCAAACAAAGATTCATGATCCCGCGGTCTTAAGAGAATGGTTGACAAACACCGGAGATTCCGTGAATAGTGAAAGTAGGATAGTAAAGCTTGTTAGTTATTTGACAGATATATACTCTGAGAGGGAAATTTATCTAAAAAATGAAAAATATTTATTCGGTGGGTGACAAAATAATTGATTTACTTAAGCTAATATAAAATATGTTCCAAATAAGGAAACATACATTATTTTAAAATCTTAGCTTTTCGTGAAAGCTATTCAATTTCATTCTGTTCAAATAAAAGAATCTAAATTTAAGTCAATGTATTGTATTAGCACCCACACCAAATAAATATTTTTCATTTATTTAGATACGTTTTTTCTCTCGGCGTATACTATAGTCCTGAAAATTTTCTGCGTTATTCTTCATTTATGCGTTATTCCGTTATGTGGAATTAAAAAGGAATCTTTTATCATAGATAGGACGTTCTATTTTCCGCTTAGATTGCTATAAAAATTGCTTTGCGCGCTTGTAATACGAGCATCGCACACATTTAAATATTGGCAACACATAAGTGCCAACGTTTATCTTGAATTTGCAAATTAAGCGGGCTACACAAGACCAATAAATATTGTGCACGAGCCATAAAGATATTTATCATTCTCGTGTTTACGATCCACTCGGAGATAAAAGCTTCGAAGCGGATCTGTCCTTATTTTATTTCATTTTGCATTACTCAATAAAATATTGTCGGCGTTATCGGCTAATTGAAACTGCAACTGCTCGCAGACGATGTATCGCCCCATCGCTTTATATTGAGCCAAGTTACGCAAGCGTGTGGGATGGGCCGTGTAAAGAAACATAAGGAAAAATAGACATTTGCGCGATACGTTGTATACTTGTATAAATGGACAAACAACGGGCAAATGCCATTTTAGTGGGCGCATTTTGCCCGGCGTTTCCGACAAAGCGACGATCATTTATTTCAATCCTCCCACCTAATGTTTCCGAAGACGATAATGTTTATTTTTACCTTGTGCACACGTGCAATGCGTTAAATGCGAAAGCGACGTTGTTTCATCCGCGAAGCGTGTGTCAAAGAGGACGCCCTATATACCCGCGCCCGGATCAATAACGCATACGCTGCGAATCCGAGGAAACGTTGCCCGTCCAATTGCGACGAGTCGCGCCAAACTGAAAGATCTTACGTGTTTGTTTACGCGAACGTCGAGCTCTCCGTTTGCCAATTAATAATTCGGCGCGTATTTAAAATCAGCAGTCTGGCTGTTTAGCGTAATTTCCATTTTCAAAGCGACTCGTCCGCTCATCGAGTCGTGTCTCGCGATCTGCCGCCTGGTCGCTTATAAACAAAAAAACGGCGAGGTGCTACAAAGGAATGTGGCAGACAAAAACGCGAGATCATTAGAGTTATTAATTCCTTGCATAAGAATAGCGCGAACTATTAACAAGATAAAAAAGGGACGAATCTGTTGGAGCAAAAATCATGGTATTGTTTCTATTTAATGCGGATCCACGTGCGATGAATGTATTTCACGTTTTCATATTTTGCGGAAGCAATTATGGGATATGCGAGAATCAGAGGGCATAATTACAAATATCGCATAATTACAAATGTAACTCGGCTTTTCTCTTCACTTTGAAAAGATACGCGCATACCTCGTACACACCGATGACCGGAGCTTTGAAAAGTTACAAAAGGCACGAAAATTACAATATCGCGAGAGAAGCGACGGGAGATAACGGCAAAAGTAGCGTCTTATTTCACCGCGAGACACGTTCGCACGCGCGCGTACACAAACTTAAGATCTCCCTCGCATCCTACGCGCGTTTCTTAGTTTTCTTATGCGGGCTGCATTATACGTTATTGGTGGTAGATTGCATTTAGTGCGGTCGCGCGTAAACGCGACGTGTCGTCGCCGCGCGGAGGGAAATCCCGACTCGTCGTATTTTGCCAGGGGAGTGGCATGAGCGTATCGATTTTGCTGCACATCGCGTAGAAGCAGTCGGCGTAAACAGAAAATACTGCCACCGCTGCGAAGAAATTAAAACGTACTACTTGCAGCGACCTTCCTCACGGGGCGCGGAAATTTCGTGTCGTCGACGTGTTTGCGCGTCGTTTCGTTGATTCCCATTTGGCGTACTATATTCCGCGAGTGACCGAACAGTAGATGAAATTCCACCCGGCGATATATCCGTTGCGCAACTTGCGAGAACCAACAGTCGATGTTTTTTAACAGGTCGCAAGGGTCGATGAAGCTTTTGCTTTGCGTAAATTTTTATAAAAAAAAAAAAAAAACGGCTTGTTATGTCAATAAATACGTTTGAACGTTTCACCGCAATACTTGGTAATTAGTATCAAGTATGGTAACAGTTACCATACACATTTGTCTGGTAATGATTACAAAATAATTAGCAAAATAAATTCTTTATTCAGTTTGAACCAATTAAATGTTTTGGTAAGTAATGCCAAATAATTTGGCAATAATTTATCTATTGTCAAAGTATTTAGTCACATTTCGTATATTTATTACATAATGTGATAAGCATTATCATAATTTATTTAGTAATTATTTCTCTGTGCGATTATAGTCATAAAACTTTCTTTCTCAGTATATATTGACACGAATTCATTAATCTTATGAATCTTTTAATTAGTGGGAAAAATCAAATGAAACTCGAAGAGTCCTTTTGCGTTGCTTCATGAAGCAATTTTTGATCTTTTTTTATTTTTTATATTCGATACGCGACGTCTCGGGCAAGGGCGAGCCATAATCCGTTGTTCCGCCGGCGCTGGAGCACTTCGCGTATGTTCGAAACGATGTTTGTTCTTTCTCGTTAATTCGCATCCCCGAGGATCGATTTTCGAAGGAAAACGCTCGGCAATCGTACTCCGCGGACCTCGGCTGCGGGGGGATGAGTTTGAAACTGTTCTCGTAACGCTACGACGACGATGTCGAACGAGCCGGCGAGTTGGAGACTGAAATTGAAACTTCGGTCTCTTCTAGTATGCGGTGTAACGAGACCGGGTATACTACGCGTGCCGGATTCTAATTAGGAACTTTGCAGGGATTTCATTCGCCACATTCTCAGCGCCAAGCCGTCAAATAGTCGCGGGGATTCTTCCCCGCCGATTGTGGCTCGGGTCGCGAAGACGCCGCCGTCGGCTCGATTGCACTCTTTCCAAGTCGGCGCGATGCCATCGCCGACGATCATTAGCTCGATGTTAGTGGAATTAAATCGTTCAATCGCATCCCCGCTCCTCCCGTGTTCTCCGTGTTGTCTTTGTTGGTTCCGGTCAGAGTCCGTTCATTACTGTCGGTACTGTCTACAAATATCCGCTGCACAAAAAGCGCACCGGAGGATAAAATCCCGTCGATACTTTGCGCGCGCAGAGGCGGTGGTCGAGCGGCGGAATTAAATTCAAGGGAAAAGTTGCACTTGCGGCACAGTCGGAGCCGTTTGTGCCGAAGTGAGTACTCTCTTCCCGCTGTCTCCCAGGGCATTGTACAAGTTAGCACAGCTGCAACTGGCATTAAAACTATTGAAACGTAGAGCGTGCCGACGTAGACGAGAGATCTATTTCCGCGGACATGCCTCGTCACAGTCCCGCGTCGACGAAAATACAACGGATGAGGAAAAAAAGAGGCGAACGCCGGGGTTTTCATTTCCATTCGCGCTTAATCCTCGCGCTCTTGCCTTCTCCCTCCATCTCTCTCTCTCTCTCTCTCTCTCTCTCTCTCTCTCTCTCTCTCTCTCTCTCTCTCTC
>NW_022639553.1:456103-479143 GCF_010583005.1 Odontomachus brunneus | reverse complement strand
TCTCTCTCTCTCTCTCTCTCTCTCTCTCTCTCTCTCTCTCTCTCTCTCTCTCTCTCTCTCTACCCCCTTCTTTTCCTGTTCATTCGGGGAGAACAATTTAATACCGTGTTGTACACGATAACGCGAAACGAAGGCGTTAATTGTAATGAAAGCACCGATCGACCATTCCATTTTGTACCGGAGGCTTGGCAAAAAAAGGGGAGGCAAGGAGAGGAGAGAGAGAGAGAGAGAGAGAGAGAGAATGCATTAGTTGAACGCGATAGCCATCGACGAGTAGGTTTTCACAAGGGGGTGCACGAGGTGTGAGAGCAGGAGTGCGAGGAGGAGATGGAGGAGAAAGAGGGTTCGATTGTCGTAAATACATCAGCTTGTTGCCGCACTTTCGGGAAGTTTATTTGCACGTTGCTCGGTCGAAGTTCAGAATAATGGCCGCCGCTGGCGCGTACAAATCTGCTTTGCGGCGGACGCGCATCCACTCTTCCTCTGGACGAAGAATTCGGCAGAGGGCTGGAGGGGGAGGGGAGAGGGGGAAGGTGAGGATGAGAGTGAGGTGTAGGGGTCGAAGGGGCTTAACGGAGGCTTAACGTCGTGGAAACGCACGGTGCGCATTGTGCCGGCCGTATCGTTAGCAAAGTGCGACGACGTGCGGAGGAGAGCACGGGACTGCAGCTGGAAGTGCGCGCTCCCATTGCGGTTTAGTTTACAATTGGCGGATCTGTAAACACATTAGCCCGCGCCGGGGCTGCCTTAACACAACGAGTGCTCTTCATGCCCGCCACCGACGCTGGAGAACGCGCCGCAATGCCGTGCATCCGCTATGCGCAGCACGTCCTGCGTGCACTGCACTCGCAATAGGCGCCCACGCCCGCGTTCCCCTCCGGCCGAATTGTCGCGCCAAGTACGCGTCATCGTCCTACGTACCTCGCCGCATACCGTTCGCGCGTTTACGAGCCGCTCAGCCGGCGATCCCATCCTTAGACTCTTTCGCGTCACTCAAGCAGGAGTCGATCTTCCTTCCGAGATAGATAGAGAGAGAAAGAGAGAGAGAGAGAGAGAGAGAGAGAGAGAGAGCGGAGAAAGGTGAGAGCACACTGAAGAGATTATTTTTGTATTTGGAAGTAAAAAATATATTTGATATATATTTTTTGTTTGGCATTATATGTTTTTTACACAATCATATTAATATTAAATAAAGTAATATTAGTATTTAATAGCACTAAGACATCCGTGCTTGCTCCTTATGTGCCGTTAATTTCTCACTATTAGTTTATCTATTTTTCAAGGAGCTTTCTATTATTTCAGTTTTTTTACTTGTGTCAAGTATTATTGAAGAAGCAAGACATAGCGGCATTTAAATGTTTTGGTTGCAATTATCAAACGTTAGATTGGTTTCATTTTAATGAAATAATAGTTTGCGTCAAATTTTCGTTTCGACAACAAAATCTTCTTTTTAGTGTAAAGGTTCGTAACGTCCGTATTGGGAAACGCGCGCCCAGAATTCACTGAATTATTGCGTCATGGCACGGAATTTCATGGAAAAGTCGCGTAAATATGCGGTATCGTTATACGGAGTATCTGACCATAAGTATGTCCCGTATCTCTCGTGTAGATAAGGTTAAACTGAACAGAAAATCCCTCTACCATTGACAAACACGCTACACACTGCCATGTGACAAACAATTACATGAGATTTCAAATTGTTTTAATTAGAAGAAGAATAGGCGAATGGTTATGCGCGATAAAGCAGATGAGTTGCGTTACGATGCCTGCCGTCGTATAAATTAGGTCAAACTGAACGAAAAAGTCTTCCATCGTTCTGCAAATAACCGCCTATATTTTTAGTTATTATTTGAAGAACATCAGAGTGCACTGGCGTGGACGATCATCCACCAGTCTTCTTTAATTGATAACTCAAAGATTCACGTGGTTATTTGCAGAATAGTACAAGACTTTTTAGTTCAGTTTGATTCGATCCATATGTACACGAAATATGGCACACTCTATAGAGGCGATCGTTGGGTCGCGAATTTTCCGCCGAATTCCGCTTTTCTCATCAATACCAAAAATCTCCCTTCTCTCTCTCTATGTGAGCAATGGTTACTCCCTATCGATTCCGCTGGTCAAATATTTTTTCAGCTGGCGGAATTTTGCATTATCGTTGAAATTACCCCTGGTCGGATATTGAGGTCTTTTT
Organism: Odontomachus brunneus; assembly: GCF_010583005.1. NCBI lineage: Eukaryota > Metazoa > Arthropoda > Insecta > Hymenoptera > Formicidae > Odontomachus > Odontomachus brunneus. The sequence goes on along the minus strand of NW_022639553.1, from coordinate 476,949 downwards.
TCCGAAATGAAACACGGTTCGGGGATGAAAGATTTTCGTGCTTAATACGAGGTTAATTATTTCGGAAAAGTTAGCATTTTCTTTCTCTCTTTCTCTTTAACAGCACCGTCGTTTTTTCCCAGCTAGAGTTCCGCCGACCAGTCTGATTAACTTTTGTTGATTTTCTGGGTTCCCTTGTATAAACATAGTCATGTAGGGGTTCCATAGTCCGTACGCGCCCGAGTGTGCGTTTACATGGTTCGAGAGTTACGATAGATAAAAGGCTTTTATATACCGCATTCGGTCTGCGGATTAAAGCAAACATGGATTCGAGGAACAGTTCGCTCGTTTCCTATAGAACGAGAAAGCGGATTTTGCTACTGCTCGTAGGGATATTACCGTGTCTCTTGTTCCCTCCTCTCCCTCTTTCCCTCTTGGCAGGATCGGACCGCCGGAGAATTCATTTTTATATTCACTTTTCATGCGTATATAGGATTTCTCGCTCGAGTCTTAAGATCATATATTTTAAAAGAGGTAGATGTAACGATGCAAAAAGAAGTATTTCGCTTTCGAGAACGTACAATTAAATTACGTTCCTTCCAGATAGAGATTTTTTTCCTCGCGATACCTTTTCACTGACTTTGAAACTGTAAAGGCATTAAAGGATACGCCAGTTTGAGTCTCGAGCAAGGAAACATTGTATACACAGAGTGATATATCCGATTTATCATATTTTCTTATTTACGAACTTTTTAGTCAATTTAGAACAGATTTTTTTTTTAAATAAGATCTTTCAATTAGATGCGCCATAAATATCCGTGAGGCGATTGCTAATGCTCCATGTGGATACAGATTTGGTTTTTATTTCATATTCCGCAGAATACGAATAATCCGCAGAATATGCGGGTATTTGCATATTTTACATATGTACGAAAGTAACAATAATAAATAGCGTATTGATGAAGAAGTGCGTGAAACGGAAGATTGAACGCTGGCATGCATGACGACTTTTCTCTCGTGATATCTCCGTTTGATCTACATTTACTCCATATTCATCGTGGTAACTGTGTTGAAACAATTTGAAGTAGTTGAGGCGCTTGCTGTGCGCGCGCGTTCTTAATTGACATGTAAATTCGAATCGATGCCAAACGACGATCGCGAGAGAATCGCTTCTTTTATCGCGAGACGCGAAGATGGGAAGATTACTGTCGCGTATTACTATTTTAGGCGGTAGCACATGATAAATTGGATCGCCTCTCGGATTTAATGAGCAATGTGATCCACTAATATCCGGATATTCTGGGAGCACTAACAAGCAACAGCCCCCTCCTTCTCCGCCTCTCCCACAATACGTACGAAGTAAGCCGGATTTTGCATGTGGCTCGGTTGTATCTCGAGAGACTGCCTGTCGGTCTGAAGATTATGCACTTTAATGAGAAGGCGTACTCGCGCCCGCAATGTATGTCCAAAATATATGACATGTCTTGAGAGAATAAGATCACTTATTACGAATATACGCTGCGTTCGCTCTTAGAACTCGCAAAGTTTCGGCGTCACAGCGTTTGCGTGGTTTCATACTCTGTGATATTTCACATTTTTTTCGAGATATTAATGCAATTATAGCGCGAAATGTTTTTAATAGAAAAATTGCCGCAGGCCAAAACTAGCAGTCGCGATTCATATCGAGTAAAATTGATAATTATTGAACATTCCGAATTAGGATGGGGAGCATCGCAAATAAGCAAATATCAAATTCTGTAATAAAGAGATTAATGGAAAACTAGGTGAATAAAGCAAGAAATCTTCTTTCATGATATCTTTATTATTTTTTTTATTGACTTTAAAAATTTCGATATACTGAGAAAAAATTATATAAATATATATTTATTGGATAAAAGTTTATTTTTACGAACTTTCTTTCACAGAAATAAACTTTATATCCCACAAATAAGTTTTCAAGTATTCTTCCCTCAATGTATAATTTAAAAATTTAAAAGAGATAAAACAGGAGACATGCAAACTTCGTCGTCGACTGTTGCTATATCCTGCGTCTTGTATTTCGTCCTGGAGTCAGCTCTTGGTCGAAATCGTAGTCAGGTGTTCCATGGTGCTACACAAAAGCACAAGTCGATCAGAAACGCGGTGTTAATTGTGGTAATGATTTTTCGATAAAGATGATAAAGATTGTCCAATGCTTTGAATAATATCGATTTGATAATTTAATTTGATAATTTGACTATCTGCAAAAATCTGAAATTTTCCAGGATGTTGATTGTTATCATGTCTCATTTATATACGGAGAAAATATTATCTTTTCTTTCATATAATTTTTTTATTTTACTACGTTTTTAGTATTCAGAGTTGTCTTGCAATCGTAGCAAAAATTATTTAGAAAAATTTGCTAAGACAAATATGTGACTAGCGAACACTGCGATATTACGCATGTTAGAGACAGAATTTTCATCTGAACCATTTGTGAAATTTAGCAAGAAAGGCTCTCTCTGTGGCGCCCATCTAGATTAAAGCCAGTCATAGTTCTTATAAGAGTGACTGTGCTAGACAAAAAAGGCAAAAGCGACGAGAGACAAATGAATGTATAATCCTCACATTCACCTAAATTTGCTAGCAAATATTCCTAGAATGCTACTGTTGCAAATTTTACGTAAATTTTACCATGGACGATTTTTCAGCAGATACAAAAAACAACGATAAATTTTAACTGTGACATTCTGAGAGCTCTATACTGTCAGTAAGGTCTATCTTGCTAAAGGCTCGTCACATAATACGCGGAATAAGCTTGACGTAAAAGTTGGGGTAAGAAATAAAAATAATTTATTTCGCTTGCGCGCCCCAACTCTCTTATATTGAAAGTATTTCTCTTAAGTGACGGAAATAATCCCAGTGTAAGGAGGCCAGAGTATAGGGGAAAAGGGAGAGAAATAAATTATTTTTATCTTACTTCAACTTGTGCCAAGCTTACTCCGCGTATTGTAGACCAGTCTTCAATAAAACGTAGCAATTTCGCTAAAAATATAGCAAGTGTTTTAATAGCATATTTTTGTTCCCGAAATACAGGGTGTCTGGTAATTGATCGAGCAACCGCCGTATACGGGTAGAACAGGTAGAACGGGTCAAAATAATTATATTATATAAAGTTATATACCATTTTGAAATTTTCTCAATATTTATTGCGTAATTAATTAAAATGTATAAACGAATGAACATACGAGAAGCGATAAGCCAGGCTCTGTGTGTAAAAGAAATGGCTTACCTCTTAGCAATGATGAGTAAATAGCTGATTTCGAGGCGGAGTAACATATACGTGTCGCTTGTTACTCCGCCTCGAAATCAGCTATTTACTCATCATTGCTAAGAGGTAAGCCATTTCTTTTACACACAGAGCCTGTCCTATCGCTTCTCGTACGTTCATTCGTTTATACATTTTAATTAATTACGCAATAAATATTGAGAAAATTTCAAAATGGTATATAACTTTTATGATTTTGATCCGTTCTATCCGTACACTAAGAAAAAAATTTACAAAATTCTAAAAAACATTTGTTTGGGTAGTACTGTGAAGATATTTGTTCAAATTAAATAATTATTTTCTAAAATTACAGAAACAAATTTATATTTAAAACTTCTTTATTTAATTTTAGAAAATAATTACTTAATTTAAACAAATATCTTCACAGTACTATCCAAACAAATGTTTTTTGAAATTTAGTACATTTTTTCTCAGTGTACACGGCGATTACTCGATCAGTTACCGGACACCTTGTATATGTGCACATATACTGTAGCATAAAAATATCTCAACACGTTTCAGTGTCCACAAAATATATGGCACACATGAAATGAACGGATAGTGAATGACTGCAGAGAGCGTCGATCTGTTTCTCGGTTACGAAATACTCTACAATAATATTCTCCGTGTACAATTCTCACTGTGTATAGTGAAGAGTGACGACGGTTTGCTGTTTTTGTCCATTGTTTTGGTATTGTCGCGCGCGACGCGTACTTGTCCATAACCGAGTCAGTGTGTTTCGGGCCGACGAGTGACGCACACAGTGCGACGCGGAGTGCTGTGCGTTGTTCACAATTACTCCCGTCGTATGTGTGAGCAAAATATTCCGTCGTTTCTTGAAATATTTAATCGGGTGTGTTCTCGTCGGCGTCGCGTTAATTAACACGTGTTTCCCCGAGTCGTGTCGGCGCGAGTCAGTGAGTGTCCGAAATGACGGAGCAGTCGGCAGCATGATGCTGAATCGGGAAATCAGGACGCAGGACTCAGAATCCGGGCGGCGATATACTTTCAGGTGTGTGAAATTATTTATTCTTAGTTGAAATTTAGAATCCACTCAGAGATCGGCATTTACGATTTGTTATTGCCTAATAAATAATTATAGCTTCATGAAGTTCTATATTATATATTCGTTAACTTGTAATATATATTTCGTACAAGAAATATCCGTCGAATAACATAGGTATAATGGTGCATGAGTATGAATCTGTAATTATTAATTATATTATCGTCCAGGGATCGTAAATAATTGACAACCGCGATACCGACTCAAATTTCGTATATTGAAATTTATTTTTGTCTGACATTCTACCCTGAGAATAAATATCCAAAAGATAAGAAATATCTTTGATGAGTACTAATAACATATATACTTTTTACAGAATGTTTGTTATTTTTGTTATATTTCTATTAATTCCTATTATTTATTACAGAAGAAATTCTTTCAAATAAAAAAAAAAATACATTTTTTTTACGACCGTCGATTTTCACGGAAACAATTGTTTATTCTATTTAAGCAAAAAGAATTTAGATTTAAGTAAATATGTCGTTAGTACCCACTGAAAATAAATATTTAAAAAAATGTTTTCATGTTTGTTTCTCTTAATGCACTTGCCATTGAGTAAATAACATTGAATAAACTAATTCTTCAACACGAAGAAAACAGCAATAAATAGACGTTTGTAGCATCAAGATGGATCCAAGATGGGTCGCCTGCAGGGTCGTCTGTGTTATATTTTTCTACAATTTTCCTTGTTATATTTCGAGATTTTCTATTGTGACCTTCCAGTTGGAAGGTTTTGTGGAATACTCGGATAGAATCAAAATTTCGACTCGGGTTGCCGCGTCGGGCTGTCTTCGTCCTCCGCGTTTCTTTTCCGGCAGACTTGCAGCGCGTGGAAAACGAAGTTAGAAATATCCAAGTTTGAGTTATTTCCATACGCGCGCTCTCTCGCGATTAATTAAAACTTCTTCCGCTGATTCTGCCTCTCGGCACGCGGTTAGTTTTAATAATCTCCGAAAGCTGTATTAGCCTAAGTCGGCGCAAAAGCTGCTTTCGTTGGCGGAACTTGTAATTGTGTGCCACCATATATAATTATAAGTTTCAGCATTCGTTATCCCGCTCGTCTGGCGTATTTCTAGGCGCGCCGTGTCGTGCAATTAATTCGCGCAAATTCGCATTGTTGCGCATCATCACAGTGCGCGGTACCTGTTGTACCCTCGCGGAGAGAATCGTCGATACGATTGACACACGGAGCAACGTCCGTGTCTGAATTCGATTAAGCGTAACGATCATTGCAGCCGTACGTGGTGCGGCTTGTACCGTAGACGGTAATTCCTTATATCCGCGGCCAAAACGAAGGAAGCCTCTCTTTGTTCCATTTACCGCTCGCATGTATACACATGTATACACACACACACACTCACCTCTCGCACATACAGTTAATAAGGTTGCTTCTAATGAACTCGTTTATTTGGCGGAACCTAACCGGGGCTCTGGAGTTCAAAGAGCTCTCACGGCTTATCGATTAAAGTACGTTACACGAAAGTGAAGCACAGGCTGCGGCGGGGCAAAAGTCTTAGCGCGAATATCCTGCTGAAGTTAACGAAGTGCTATTACACGACGGACACCCCCTTTGAATTGCTACGATTCTCGACCGCTCATTGACGGCGCATTTCGAAGCGTTACACTTGAGCGCAAATTGAAACCAGAGCGGACCGGTATCGCGTGTCGCCGATGAATGAAGCGAGTTTTCAATAGGGGCTTAATTTTCATCGATTTAAAATTCAGCCGTTTATAATTGGCAGGCGCAGAGCGTGAACGAGAACGGCCGGCGAGAACGATAACGCGCAGTTGTCGGGGTGGTGAATTTCGACATTTCGGTGATACGAATCCATTAAGCGCGTTTGGAATTCGAGCTGGTTCTTTTTCACGGTGAGATTTTCTCGTCGACCTTGGGCCAGGCACGTTCTCCCGCGCCTACCTTTCGTGTACCTGGATCCACCTGTCGACCTGTGCTCGCTGTGTCTGCCGTGTACGCGTGTGCGTGTGTGTGTTTGTATATATATAAGTATATACAGAGCGCGTTCAGGATAGCTACATCCCCTTTCATCTGCGAGCTCCTCCAACAATTTGGAGTTAATTCTTTTGTGCAAACATCGAGGCACTTCTAATTCTCCAGGGAAAGAATGACGGAAAATTAAAGAATTATCTGGCGTCTGGCCTTCAGAAAATAATTGCGTTTGAGAGCACATTTTATTATTTAGCTATTTTTTGCTTAACATTAAGCGTGCACCGCTCTTTCGTAGAACTTTAATTACGTGGCTTGCGAGTGTCGTTAGATGTTGTAGCCGCCGCAAGTCCCCCGCAAACGCGGAGAGCAGTAAAGGCAGAACCTTCATGCAACGGACTCGCTATTATTATGAATCACGTGTATACGTTGCGGGATATTTGCAAACTCAGCGCTCTTATAAAAAGTCTAGTCTTTTTATAATCTTTTATAGTCTTTTTATATCGGCTTTTTTTTCTGTCGGAAGCACTTTTATAGAGAGGCTGAGCTTTTTATGAGAGAGCCGTGCTTGCAAATATCCGGCGACAAGTATAGGCGTCTGGTTTCTTTTGCCTTTCATTGCCTTATATCGCGAACCAAATTGTTTCTCCATTATATCTCCTTTTTTCTTCTTCTTTTTTACATGTCGCCTGCAAGAAAAAAGCTCTATAGCTCTTAAATGTCTGCATGGCTAATCAAATATAAGTACAGAGTTATGCTTTTCCGACGGCAGAGAGCACGGCGTAGAAAAATTCAATGCCGTTTAGAATTCGTCAAAGAATCCGTAGGAGAGAAGAAAGTGCCGGGAAGCCCCGGTATATATCCTGTATATTCATGCCGCGATCCAACGTCACGTAGACTCTCACGCGAGCGTTGACTTCGACGGCGCGCGCGCGCCCGGCGCTTTGCATTCTTCATTCGTGTCTCGCTCTTCTTTTCTTCCATATCCTGCACCTTTATCGTAGCGTTTCATTTTTCTCTCCGGAGCCTTCCCGGTCGGGTCGCCGTCATCGATCCACGGGAAACCACCGCCACCGCCGTCGCCGTCGTCGCCGCTATCTTCCGTTTCTCGTTTCTCTAGCGCGACGGGGATACCAAAGTTTACCGGCAACCAGGGACACGAAACGCGTAAAGCTTCATCAACAATAAATAATGTTAGACTCGTGAACGCGATAAATTAGAGCTGCCGCGCGTTCTGTATCTCATTAATTTATCAGCCGCGAATGTGTCGTACCTCGACGTGAATTTAGACGTTGCCCTCGATGTTGCTTCAGTTATTCCTTGAATTGCAATCTTCACCTTAATCCCGACAGTCTTTCTGCAGAGGAATCTCCTTCAGATCTTTCACCGTTTCTCTCCCTTTGAGATGTCGCGACTGTTTAATTTCTTTTCTCTTATTTCACTCGAATACACTTGCACACTTGTCGAGAGTCACTTTCCAGTCATTTCCGAGTTGACAGTGAGTGAGCATTAATTCCGACGCGGCGGACCATTGGGTCCGGGATCGATTTCTACGTAGAGGAAATCGCGCGAAATCGAGACGTTAGTCGGAACGTTTATGCGACACTATCGACGACAGTGATGAACGTATCCTTCGATGATATCGGTTAAGTCGTTCTTTCCATCCATAAGGAGAGTAGGATCATTGGTTTCATACGATTCCTCCGACACGTACGACGGTAACGACGTAGGAAGGCTCGACGTGCATGGCGTACAAGCTGGACGAGCCAGCCCACGAAAATTCATTTCACGGAGAAAGAAAGAGAGAGAGAGAGAGAGAGCGGCAGGCAGAGCAGAATCCGCTCTATTTTTGTCTCACGTAACGGATATTACATTGTAACGTAATTCCCGATTGCGCTGGCGCGTCTCGTTCGCCGTGCGATAAAGTTTACTGTGAAATTTACTCGCGGGATTCATCCTCCCGTAAAAAACAGCGACCGATCGCCGAAATGGAATACGCGATGGGGTACGCTACGCGCTTTGCTCGCTTTGCTTTGCCTTCCTTCCTTGCTTTTTTTTTTTAACGTCACCAAATGAACGACGGGCGAATCGAAAGCAAACAGATAACTTTCAGTGCATACCCAGACGGTTAGTCTCAGACGGAGCATGCGCCAATTCGACATAATCTCGTTCGTCCAGACGGACGATAGTCACGTTATCAGTTGCGTAGCCTCTCTATCTCACGGGGGACAGAGAGAAAGAGAGTGTCCCTCGATACTGAATAGCGCTGGCGACCGCCCAAGTTACTTTCCTTTCGTACAGGCTGCAAAGGCCATTTTAGTTCTCGCACCCTTCCGGCGCCCCGCTTTATCCTTACACAACGAGCTGGCGATCAGGTCACCGGCTAAGGTCTTTATTCGACGGACCGGTGGGCTCCGCTTAGCCTCCTTGAAAGAATCAATCTCTGTCCTTTCCTTTCTTTTCTCTCAAGCTTTCTGCCGGCTAATGAGAAACGGGTCAGGCTAGAGTCCCAAGGAGCATTGGTCCCGGCCCAGCTTACAGCGGTATCGGTTTGAAATTCGACCATCTTGGCTGTTCGCGGCGGCCAACGAAATTCCGCGCGTAATCTGGACGGATCCGATCTATCTAATTAGTGAGTGAGCGAGAGCGAACGAACGAACGCGAGTGCATACGAGTTAATTGTACCATGTAAATTGTTCGTCCGATCGTTCTTCCCGATCGAGGGGGCGATCCTTGGGAATAATCGCGGCGTGTCTCCGACTAATCGTTCGACCTCGCGTTAACTTGTCGCGCACGATCTCTCCTCGACATACAAACATACGTTCTCTTAAAGTGGATTACTAAAAATGCTTCTGACTGTATCAGTAAGGCCTGGTTTTACAATTTACTTTAACTGAAGCCTAGTAGACTTCGTTAAAGATCTATTCAAACAAACTTGCGTGATCGTATGTGTTGCAAATGTATACACAGAAAAAAGGACTTTCTTGTTTGGAAAATATCTTTATTTTTGACATGTTAATCTTTCAAATTAGGTCACATTTAAACGAATATGAGTTATTTGCAAAGGTATATTTTATACACTGAAAAAAATACTTGTAAACTTATTTGTAAACTTATACACTGAGAAAAATATTTGTAAACTTATTTGTACATATATATTTGTAAACTTATTTGTGGAGTATACAGTTTATTTCTGTAATATAAACTTTTATCCCACAAATAAACTTTTAAGTATTTTTTTCTCGATCAACGAAAAAAAACCTGTGTTCTCATTAGTCGAAAATAATTTTTTTTAATAAAAAGTACACAAAATATTAGGTTGAGAATATGACGTCTATTTTAAATGTGTTATGTTCCAGATTTTTTTCATTTTTATTTAATTTTAAAGCCTTGGACTTCAATGATGTTATAATTTTATTTGAATATTATAATCTCATAAGAAGTACAATATATAATTATTTTGATGATAATGAGATCTTTTTGATATTGATATTTTTTTGATGATATTCTTCTCCGATATTTGAAAACATCATATTTTTAAGTAAATACTTTACAGTAATAAATAAGCTTTTCATTAATAAAAATTACTTTCGGATACATAAGAACACAAGTTTTTCTTCGTTGAACCACACAAAACCTATTCCAGCAAGATAACTTATCTTTGACGCTGAATAATCTCACTTGCACTTAACATATCAAGTCAGGATATTCTCCAAACAAAGATATCCTTTCTCTCTGTATAGTTAACATTTCAGTGAGGAAACGCTGAGGAATACGCTGATTGCACTTTAGGGAGTACAGTCGAGAGCATTTCGCGGCGATCGAATGCGGAAAGTCCGCGAGAGGCTTATAACCGCGAACTGCGTTGCATATTAATGATTTATTTCAATCCTTGCACGAAACTGCCAGGCGCGATTGCCATCAGCAATTATTCGCCGCAGTTCAGCGGTTGTTTCGCGATCGTTTCAAGAGCGCGGCTCGTCGTCACTCGAATGAACCGTCTCGTTGTGAAGAGTGTTTACGCGCTTTGAGCCCACGTGCAGCCACGTGTCAGTTGATTCTTCAAACAACCTCGTTTACGACCACGCTCGTCCGTTGGTCACCTTCGAGTGATTCGCGAGAACGACGGGAAGTTAGCGTGAGTCGAGCCGTGCAAAATTCAACGCAGTCTCATCTCCTTTATGATCCGCGGCACGAGCTACGTGGGCGTGTTTGAGAGAGATAGAGAGAGAAGGGAAGAAAGCTTCGATTGTTAGCATATTGAGCCAGTAGTTCTCGACCAACGCTCGATATCGACACCTCGAGAGATACGTGGGTGCTTCTTCTTTATTCATCAGCCGTACTCCGAAAGGCTAAAGACGCAATGCTACTTCTGACAGAAAATAATATCAAAGTGGCTACATTAATAAAACGGCATCTCGCTCGAAGTAATCTATCAGAAAGTATATTTTGCGCGTAGGGAGCGCGCTCATTCGTGCCGGCAGCTATTTTCTTGTCGTTCTTCGTTACGGCGTTACGGAGCGTCCGTTTGAAATCGCGATGAGGAAAATGTTTTATTACTTTAAGACGTGAGAAATGATGCGCTCGGAAGATAAAGGAGCTCTCTCTCTCCCCCTCTCTCCTCTTCGATCATCTTTCACGCTTTGAGATGATAAAAATAAAAAGAAGGAGAAAGAGAGGAACGAAACGTGTTCCACATTTTCTGCGTTTTTCTGCAATTATATATTTCATGCTTATCGTCTCCTCCGAGAATAACCCACTCCGAACAGACGTGGTGTGTCTCTTCTTTTTTTTTTTTGTTTTCTCTCTGTTTCTCCCTCTCTCTCCCCCTCTTACGTCAAGCACGTCAAATGTTCATTAACGCCGCGCGTTAATTACTGAGAGTGCGGGTTGAACTCATGCAATTATAAGACACGTCAAACTACAATCCGACTATGTCGGAATTCGCCGGCATAAACTTCCGGGCTGAGATTCGCGAGTACATCAGCCGCAACTTCAAACTAACATTCTAATTCGCCTAATATCCCGAATGCACATCACTCGTGAAAGGCGTAATATTCTCTGTGATTCCGGCGACCCGGCAGCTTTGTTCATTTGGCACGGTTATGCGATATTAGCTCTTTGAATGAGGGTCACCCGATCGGTTCTGCCAGTTTCGACGCGCGAACTATAAGTACCGTTACCAGCATTATCCGATAATTACACGATAATTAATCCTATCGATTTTAGAATCTGTGTTTGTGAAAGACTCGCGCCGCAACATATCCGACACAGATTTCCATGTAATTCGTCATTACAATAGTTCCCTTCGATATTAATACAGAATGTTCCATTATGCACCACTAAATCAACTTTTCCTGCATTAATATTTGCACGGGGTTTTCTTAACGGTGAAATTATTTCGGAAATTTTGCCACGTTAAGTCTGAAGCACGCGAATTCTCACAATATTATGAGTCTCAGACGAATTTCTGAGAAATATTTTAGTTGATACTTAGTTGGGGTGACTTGATATTTATGAGAGATGTTTAAAAAAATTTTATATAATACAGACTTGAAATTTCCCCATGTAGGGATACAATGCTGTAGTTTATCGTACACTGAGAAAAAATGTTTGGCATTTGTAACTATAACTGTATAGAGAAATGACTGCTATAAATTATGGTAAAGAAAACTATTTTTTTAATTAAATTCTGTGACAATGTTAGTTATAATCATTTTGTATGTGTGTTACTACTACACGGAGAGGGTAGGATAGTTTTTCCTCATACAAATTTTTTTCAATTTTATTATATCTTTAAATTCAAGAATAAACTATCAGTAAGGCGTTTCTATTTTATACAGGAACACAGTAAATATCTCTAGAAATTTATTTTATTTCGCTATAGAAACATAGCAAACTTTTTAATAGCACATTTCAGTTCCTAAAATATATAAACAGCATATATGAAATGAAAGGAGATAATTAATTACTGTAAAATGTCGTTCCTCGGTTGCAAAATCGTTTAGTAATTTTTATTATAAAATTCTGTCCGTGCATCAGAAAGGACATAGTCGAAGCCAAAGATAACTATAATTAAAAAAAAAATAATAAAAAAATAATTAAAAAAAAATTAGATTAACTATTTTGCGTAGATTTATTATAGAATCGTCTGAGCAATATTCTTTAACAATATACAGTAGTTATACAATTCTTGTCGATCCAACACGCCGCCCCTAACAACAGCGACGTGGCTGCGAAGCCACCCTAAATTCGGGTGTGTCGATGACATTGATCGATTACCCAATCTCTCGTCATGCCGAGTTTGTCAATACCGCCCATCAAGCCGAGATCATATTTCTGTCAAGTGTACCGAAAATGAAAAGATCCGCGCTCGTTAATTGCATCGACATGCTACGTCATTCCAGAGCGTGGCGCGGCATCGAGTGTGTGGGCGCCAATATCCATCTGGGAAAGATATCGCGACAAAATCGCGATTTTTCTTGTGTACAGTTTCCCGACAGAAAAGTGCCTCGGCAGGTGCCTCGATGTAAACGATCCGTCGAGCAGCCGATAAAAGAGATCGGGACGCGATCGCCAAGTAGATCGCACCGGTATTTTCTTATCTCTCCTTGGTATAGCGCCAAAAACCGGTTCTCGGCCTCATTACGGGTGAATTCGAAATTTTTGGCTCGATCAGGCGCGACGATTCTCTGTGTACGCGCTCCGAAAAATGCACTGGATTTTCGTAAACTAGGAATGCAGGGGAACACGATTAGGGGAGAGGGAGAAAGAGAAAGGAGAGAGGGAGGGTGGGAGGATATATATATATATTTATTTATTTATTTATTTGTAGTGAGCTCTAGGAAAACTCCCTTCAAGCGCATAAAAAACAATATTAAATGAATATGTGATGATTAAACATTAGTTTGAACATATTTATATTTGAAAATATTTTTACATTGCATTTGGTACATGGAAAAAAATAATTTGCTGCAGCAGCAAACTAATTTACTACATATGGACAGTTAAGTATAATTCGCTGTGTTAGCTACCTTTTTTGCTGCAGGAACCTATTTTCTTGCTATGACACGCAAAAAAAGTTTCAGTTGGTGCAACCAAATAGGAACCAACTGAAAATTAGATCAGAAGCAGTATCTTATGAAAACTAATATTTGTTGTCGCAACCGAAAATATTTGTCTGAACACTCAATGATATTAGAACTCGGTTGAGGCAATTGAGAACAATTGACTATACAGAAACCTCATAAAGGAATTTTTCTGTTCCTACAGCCGAGTTTTCATCTGATCCCTGAGCAACCGAAAATTCGGTTGCACCAACAGAATTGTTTTTTCCATGGATAACAAGAAAATCTGCTCCTACAGCAAGAAAAGTGGCTAACGTAACAAATTTGCTACAGACGGACAACTAAATATAATTTACTGCTTTAGCTACATTTTTTTTGCAGGAGCAGATTTTCTTGTTATCATAGCAAGAAAATTGACTGCTGCAGCAAAGAAAAAGTGGCTAATACAACAAATTATGTTTAGTTGTACATATGTAGCAGATCTTTTTTTTTCCGTGTATGTATGTATCTGCAGATAACTCTTCGGCCATTAAGCACTCACATATATAGTGCTTTAAATTTATTTAAACTTTCCAAATTTCACAGTCCTACAAGTAGACCGTTCCACATTCGTGCTGAGAAAACTTTAAAGGAATGTTTCAAAATTTCTGTTCTTAGAGGAAAGGGGAGAGAAAAAAGAGAGACAGAGATGAGCAAAAGGTAGAGAGGGGGGAAAGGGGAGAAGAGTCGAAATTTTATTCCATCCACTTGGCCGATGGATAATGCGGGCGTGCAAATATACGACTGACGTAAAAATGATAGCTCGAAGCTCATGTGCCGCATAAAACGCGCACGCCGGTCGCGAACGCAATCACGAGGATGTATTACGGCCATCGTATCGTTATTGGAACGTATAACTGCGCTCACGCGAAACGGTGTGCGAGCGCTCTCACCGACACGTCCGCGCGCGTGTAAGACGCGCGTGGATCCATAAGAGATGGCAGGGTGTTCACCCCCTCGTGACAGGGTCACTTCTCTCACCGCCGCGCCTCGCCCGGGGGTGAAAATGAGAACAGCTTAGAGGTTGCAACGAGGTCGATCCATCGGAACTCTGATGCCACGTGCTATTGGCAATGTCTCTCTTCCTGATTCTGTCTCTCCTCTCCCCCTTCCTGCCGCGTCTTTTTCCTTCTCTCTCTAGGTGCGACGATCGTCGCACCGCTTCGGGGATTTCGGAAAATTACATTTGCTGGCGCGCGTTCGCACGTGGATCATATTATATCGACACGCGCAAATTAGTTTCGACCGACGCGCCTCTTGATCGCGATAAAACGCGTCCCCGTAACCGACCATAAGTCGATAAGACGCAATCTCGGGAGTGTACCGATCCGTTATCGGAAAGCACTCTCCTTAGGTCGTGCGTGTGAAAGGGTAGAATAAAATCCTACTTCTAGACTTTGGAGAGGGGTGGAGAGAAGAGAGAAACGCGAGAGGTACGCTCCGGCTTTGTGCCGATAGGAAAGTGCGCGAACGAAATTCCACTCGAGCGGCGCGCCGAGGACGTCCAATTTGGTCTGCAAAATCAACTTCGAGGTTATCCGCCGATGTTAGTAAAAATGTTTCCCGGAGAGAGTTTCCTCGGGGTCCGCGTTCGCACCAGGAAATAGGGTCTGGCCCGTAAAGCTATAACGTACCCGTTATTGCGCGCTGTTTTAGGATCCGTTCCCTCTTTCGGGCCAGAAGTGATAGAATCTATAAAAATGTCGCACACTCGGTAAAAAAAACAGTCGCATCACATTCGCGAAAAAAGTGGGCCCCAGCGGGCCTTCCGCGACGAGGTCGTGACTTTTCGACGTGAGATCGGGAATCGCGATAACTTGTTTGAGAATCGCGGAAATTCGCTATTTCTATCGTCCGGACAGAAATGTGTCGTTGCATAAAATCGAAACCGACGAGACTCTCAATCTCGTCGCATTTTGATACATTTCGATTCTGCTTCAGGCATTTCCTCGCGCCGAACGCATATCGTGCCTATTCGTTAACTGCTCACGGTGAAAACGTTCGGTTGGATTAACCAAATTTCCGGCGAAATACGACCGAACATTCCGGTTAAAGTTATCAGATTCTGATTCTGAAGTTTACCGGAAATCTTGTTAACTCGAAACAGTATTCTGGTACCTTCAAGTGGAATTTCTGGTTCGTTCATATTTCATCACATTGTGAAAAATTTTGTTAAATTTAACACACATTTCTGTAACACTTGGACGTTATTAGACGTTACTTTAACGCTCAGAGATGATGAATACGAGCTCAATGCGGAACAGTGAAGATAATGCAACGACGATATTTGTTAAATTTACACACAGACATGTTAGAAAATTTAGTACGAAAATTTCTACAGAGATCAATTTCAAAATAAATGCGGAATGTCTTTGACCGCGCAGAAATTTGATTAATCCAACCAGACCTTTTTTTGTTCAGTGCCGATAAGAAATTTAGAATTATTATTTACTGCTTGTCTCTTAATATCGTGTGAACAGTGTGTTATTTATCTTTTGACTCCGCGTTTAACATTTCACGCTCGCGCACGCGAAACACTCGCAGCTGTCAAATTGTCAAACGCAGTTCCGAGTCGTGACGCGCGGATATCTAGACGCGATGCGTTCGACCCGAAAACGCCTAAACCGGAAGCGGAAGACGTCAATGATGCCGTGCGTGTATGTGTGCGTGTATGTGTGCGTGTATGTGTGCGTGTATGTGTGCGTTTATGTGTGCGTGTGTGCACGCGTATGTACGCGCGCGCGCGCGCGCGTGTGTGTGTGTGTGTGCGCGAGGAAATTGGGAGTATTTCCCACGACAGGATCATAGATGAGATTGGGTGTATAATCGATCGTCGTGGAGTTAATTCGAGCGCCGAAAGCTCACGGTGAAGTCGCGACAGAGAGGATCATATCTTCGTCTCAAAATATCGTCCTAATTATATAAAGTCGTTTGCTACAATACAACCTCTACGTCAGTTTGCGCGGCCGCGGCACACAGTGGGATGCGGAATTTTCGGCACACGTTGATTATGAATTGATCAGCGCAGTTTGGCGCGACCTATTTCGCTGATAATTGATTTTCCGTGTGCACTCCGCCCACCGCCCTCTAACAAACCGCGCGCCAACGTTTTTTCACGTCGCTCCGTGTGGATGTTCATCCGCGCGACGACGACCGCGGTTTCCGGATTATTTTTAACACGAGACTGATTAGTCCGCGTCGCTTCTGCAAATGTCGAGCGCGCGACAAATTGGACCGATCGGATCGGCAAAATGTTGGCGCGAACGGTCTGCCGCATCCTAATATCTTGGCAGAAGTTATTTTAAAAATACACCTCTCGCGGAGCTGGTTATTTGATGCAGGCGCACTCGATCAAGCTCGAACCGCGATAGTATCAACTTCCGAGGAATATTAATGGATACGTTTACGAGAACGCTGTTCTCTGATTTCTCGTGTAAAAAAGTATATCCCTGCGAAGCGGGGGAATGGTCGCGGAAAATTGCTCGCGCTTCACCCCGAAGGTCGCGCGTGGACATGGGCGCACGTAAATGTGACCGCGAGACAGAGAAGGAGAGAGAAAAAGAACGGCGATCGACCGGAAATTGTCGAAAGAATATCAGGCCGATTAGTAATTTATGGCTATGGGGCGGCAGAACGGTTAACCGAGACGCGAGAAATATGATTAACTGGAAAATGCGCGGACCTCCCGCACGATGTTGAAACGTGTGCCGAATATTGCGCAGCGTAGAGACGTGGCGACCTTATTTTACACGTCACGGAAATATCCCTGCCTCTCTTTCTCTCTCTTTGGCATTTAATCAGTGGTCTACGTTATAACTACCGAGACATCGCTGCTGCATTGCGATACATGTCGCTGCTTGTTTATATAACCTTATCTTTAATGGAACCTTCTTGTACATGGTCTTAAGAGGATTCTGCCAAAAAGAAGATATTCTAAGCACAGTATTCTTGAAGTTAGAGGACTTGGTCGTTTATTTGTAGTACGAGTTTTTTGTTCTTAGTGGAAATCTCCTAGTAAGAGGACATTCTGTTTCAAGTAAACATATTCCTCTTGATTCAAAGGGAATTAGAGTAATATCTAGTAGATTTTCCCACTTTTTATTGTTTTTTCTAAACATTGAGAAAAAAATATCTAGGAAATGACAAATATTAATTCAATGGATGGTAATAACATATTTACCTATACTAATATAAAACATTTCTCAATTCAGAAAAGTTTCTTGAAACTTTGAGGAAAATTTTAGTTTTTCATAAAAGCAATTATTTGCTTCATTTGAATAAAATAATTCAGATTTAAGTAAATATAAATTATAACTACTCATCGAATATAAATATTTACTATTTTTTACGTATTTTTTCTCTCAATATAACAGTCTTCATTTAAAATATAGGATTACAGGAAATAGCACCTTGCAAGTAGAGTTCCTTTTTTTCTTTTTATGAGTTTAATAATATTTTCCTTTTTCCTTTTGGTCATAATATTTTCCTTTCGGTAAAAGAGAGAATCCTCTCTTGAGACCATGTGTATAAGAAAATCCCGTTAAAAATAAGATGATGTTTTTTGGCCATATATAGCCACTCTCAAGATGGTAGGAACTTTTATTCAATGGCTCTTGAAATGTCTCCTGGGTGCGCGGTGAGAAGTTGCCTTTGAGAAATTTTGAGGAAACAAACACGCGAAACGTTCAATCATTAATACCTTATCGCGCGAATTATCGACGGGAGGAAGTTCCGACGTTAAACATCGAATTGATCTTCCGCGAAAGTAAAAGTCACTTAAAACTAACGGGAATGAAAGTTTTATTGCTCTGCGCTGTTGAAGCTTAATTTATTAAAAGTCCTCCATTTCCACTGTCGAGCAGCTCTACAATTTTGCAAGTTTCACATTTCACACGAAACACTCGCGCTCCGCGCGTTCCAGCTGAAAAATTCGTCAGCGTAAAGCATCCGTAGCGTGTCTTTGTGCATAATTTAGTAGCGCGTAACTACAGCTCGATGAATATTGGAACGCGTCACCGCATGTTCATGTTATAATTACAGCGTATATATTAATATACTGTATTATATGTACATATCGGTACATGCTGGCACACAATATTGTGTACCATCGGTAGGACATCGTATCGTCTGTGTCGCGCACGGTAAATTTGCGATATATTGTGGTTCAAGTAGACGCGCAGCAGTGATGGGTAATATAAGTGGAGCTATGAAAAATTAACGAATTACCGGAGGAACACACGCATACACGTTCCCCGTGTACGGCAGTGTGTGTGACGACGCGCCCTGCGCGAAACGGGATATGTCGTCTACCGTAAGTGCCGGGAATGTATTCATTCGCCCTACCACGGTATTCATCTCGGCGCTTTTGAGAGAAAAGCGGCATAAAGAGCCAGATAAAGAGGCCGGTTTAAAGCCACTGCAGCCATAGTTTGTCGCTCCTGCCGTTTTGATCGCGCGACGCGCGAGTGTCCCTTTTGTCGCATATTTCCCGGATTTTCCCGCAGCTCCACCCATCCGCGATTTTTCTCTGGTAGAAATCCTGTGCTATTCGCGACCAGTTGCCGAACAGCTTTGTTTACTTCCGTCCAGTAACTTGAGAGTAAAACTAATTAGGATCTTAATAAAGACGTAATGCTTCTCCTGCAATTACCGCGCACGAAAGATGTTCAAAATCTAAAACTTGACGAAAGCAGAACAGAAAATGGAAAAAAAGTTACTTAATTGATTAATAATCAAGTCTGCTGCTTATAAAATGGGCAGATTTGCTCTGGTAATATTTTATTCGTCGTGTATGCTTTCTAATTGGAAAATTTTCATTTGTCACACGCATATTATACACTGAGAGAAAAATATGGTTACTTTCGTCCCCAACAAAACCGTTTTGTAATTTTAACCACAAAAATAGAATAACCGTCCTTCTAATAACACTTACTAAAACAATGGTTATTCTAACTATTTAAATAGTTAGTGTTATTAGAAAAATGGTTATTCCAATTATTTTTGCGGTTAAAATTACAAAACAGTTTTGTTGGGGGCGAAAATAACCATATTTTTCTCTTAGTGTACTTTTCATAATCATCAAATGAGACGTTTTCTCCTGTTCTTGTACTATTTCTGATTTTGAGCTACCATGAGTTCTCATTTGTATCATTTCTATTAGAATAGTCTGACATGTTCTCTCATCGCAACGAAATTCTGTATTATTATCATAGATCCCATTTGTCTTTTACTGACTTTCAGTTCTAATCTTGGTTGTCACAGGGCTTGATATCATCAAGTGTCTTATTTCCTTCAATTTTTTTTTCTTGCTTCGTATTTTTTCACACATTTACTCATTGCACGCGCAGTTTTAAGCTCTTTCTCAACAATACATGATAAATCTATTTTTAATTTGTTCACGATGGATATTATAGTATGTATGGATTATAAAACGGAATTAATATTACTGATACAATGTCTTGAAAAGAATCGGTCTACGTATTGTACAGTGGATTGCTTCAACCACTAAATAAAATTTTATCGAGTTCTTGTTCAATTTCGACGCGGTATCTTTGCAACTAATGATATTGCATTAATGTTAAACAATAATTGAGCGAATGTCTACGCAAACTGCATATATTTTTACCAGGGAAGTTCTGTTCCGTTGAGATAACGGCAATTAAAGTCGCACGGATGTTCGATTTGCGCAGAGTTTGCGTTCTTGGGAATAATTCTTCAAACCGATCGGTTCCTTTCCTCGTCGTTTCGCGGAATTAGCGTTTTATTTCGCCGTTTCTGACGGTGGCCGGCTGAATTCGCGATAAATCGCCGCCCAATACCTAGTTTGAATAAAAAAAAATATCACGATGAAATATCGAGATCATCAGCGTGACGGCGTATTTTTTTTCCTTTTTTTTTTGTATATATTTAGCTATATGCACGGCCAACCTCTGGGCTGAGAGGCAAAACGATGCGAGTGACGAGATATAAATGGCGCGGGTACTTGCGAGTTTAATCTCGTTAATGCAAATTCGCGCGGTTCGGTAGTCGTTTCGTTAATTTCTGGGCTTTCAATCGCTCCATCGAGCGCCTCTCGTTATGCCATATGCATATGCAATGTATGCCGTGGGAGAGAGAGAGAGCAGAGAGAGAGAGAGAGAGAGAGAGAGAGAGAGAGAGAGAGAGAGAAAGAAAGAAAGAAAGAAAGAGGGAGAACGCGCTCTGTATGTGTGTTTCTCAGTCCTCTGTCGTCCGTCGTACCTTCATTAATTCGTTGATTCGCATCTATACACGTGTAAGGACACGAGGATATCGTGCTCAATGGAGAATAAAATCCGATCAAGCCAGTGAATAAACGTCCCTGCGCGCTTCTCTCCTCATCCCTGCGTTCGGAAAACGCCACCCGGCCTCGATCGGGCCGCGGGGGTGCTGTACTCGTTGGACACTCGAGAGTCTTTGAGACTTTTA
>NW_022639553.1:455226-456093 GCF_010583005.1 Odontomachus brunneus | reverse complement strand
CAAAATGCTAACTTTTTACGTAGAAAAAAATTATTTTTTCAAAAGTCGGGTGCCAGGTTCACATAGCTTCGTTGTAGAAGCGCGGCAACGTTCACGTACGCGATCGGTTGCGCGTCCATCTTTATTTTCGTCGAGCATCCGCCATGGACACATCGATCAACATCGCTCCGCGTTTTACGCGTCTTTTGTCCGTCGAAAGTGAGTCTCGTGCGGAAATAAGTAACGGAAGTGTCGAAAATAGCGATCGTCGAGACGTATCGTGAGTACGTTATTCGGGAGCAATCTCTTCATTTCTGGATGTGCACAACTGGCGCTTGTCGAGACGTGTTGAGTCGGTATCTCTTACACTTGTAAGTACCATTGATTCACTCAAGTAGCAGTAGAATCGGACGATCGTCGGGTTAATTAATCGGAAGTTAGAAATGCGATAGTCAGAGAAAAAAATGAAATGATGCCAGAGAGATGTATGTGACGTCGAATCTCTCGAGCGTAACGTCGGTCTGTTAGCAAAAGACACAGAAGGGCGAGGAGGTAAGGGGTATATAGAGAGCGCGACACCGTTCACATCGGAATCGTCGGGACGTATATTAGCGACTAATCTTCTCGTTTCTTATTATATCCGTTGCTTGTCGCGACATGTTGAGAGCTGGCGTTTTTTTACATTTGTTATTATTAATTGAATCACTTAAATAGTAATAGAATCGGACGATCGTTGGATTTATTAATCGGTAATTGGAAATTCAATGATGTCGAGAAGATAGATAATATAAACGACATCAAATCTTTGTAAGTATACACGAAGATATATATATATATATATATATATATATATATATATATATATATATATATATATATATATATATA
>NW_022639553.1:454150-455093 GCF_010583005.1 Odontomachus brunneus | reverse complement strand
TATATACAGGGTGTAAAAAATTAGACCGACAAACTTTGAGGGGAAATAGAGGACATTAAAACAAACATATTTTGTTAATAATGTTTTTTTCTACGATGCTTCGTTTTAATCCTACAGGGTACAAAATAGGAATTTTATGATTTTAATAAAAAACAAACATATAAGTGGAAAAATTAAATTTATTTAAATTACACTTATATATTTTAATCTTTAAAAAACAATGAACAAGAGAACGGAACAAAAATGTGCAATTGATTAGCTCAATTTATAATAAATGTTCAAATGTTCCTCCATTTGCTTCATACATACATAGTATGTATGTATGGAAAAATGTTTAATATAAAAGTTGTAGGTTTTTGAGGGGGACATATAAGACTACTATTTGTCTGACCTTGGATGGAGGCGTTAAGGTCACGCCAAAGTCAATTTGAATTTTTTAAATAAAATATCCTACTCTTTATTGCATATTCTTGTAGTTTATCTTCAGAGCTTTCCAAAACATTATAATAACTTATTTTTTCATTAAGTATTTTTTAAATAATGAAACTTGAAAGTTACAGTACCGCCGGCATTAGCATTATAAATTGCGCAATTTTTGTTCCGTTCTTTTGTTCATTATTTTTTGAAGATTAAAATATATATGTGCAATTGAAATAAATTTAATTTTTTCACTTATATATATTTTTTTATTAAAATCATAAAATTCCTGTTTTGTATCCTGTCCGACAAACTTTATAGACCGACAAACTTTGAGGGGAAATAGAGGACATAAAAACAAACATATTTTGTTAATAATGTTTTTCTCTACAACGCTTCGTTTTAATCCTACAGGGTACAAAATAGGAATTTTATGATTTTAATAAAAAACAAACATATAAGTGGAAAAATTAAATTTATTTAAATTACACTTATATATTTTAATCTTTAAAAAACAATGAACAAG
>NW_022639553.1:452086-454140 GCF_010583005.1 Odontomachus brunneus | reverse complement strand
GAGACTTTTATACCTCAATACTCTTTCTCTTCTCTCTCTCTCTCTCTCTCTCTCTCTCTCTTTCTTCTTTCCTTTCTTCTTTTGATAGTGACGAGACTGACGATTTTGTCGCGTCAGTATTCTCTGCCGGTTGCAGCATTTTTTTTAGAATCTTCTTTCTTTCTCTCATTACCGTAGGCTAAGAGTGTGAAAGGATCCAAAGGGGCCTAAGGAACGAACGAGAGCGCGCGGTTGAGTGGCTCTTTTTCAGGTATTTAAACGAAATCTCGCCGCGAGCGGACATCGATTTTCCGCTTTCGTCGAGTCGAAAGAGAGAGATAGAGAGAGAGAGGGAGAGAGAAGGCGGAAGAGAGAGAGAGAGAGCACTCGTATTTTCCAAGCAGCGGAGTGTCTGATTGTACGTTAATGGAGTAGTAACCTGATTGCTCGGTTGACTTTCGGTTCGCGCTAGCGCGTTCCGCGGTAATTGCAATTTACGTAGAGGTAGGCTTATATTACGAGTCCCCTTTATCTAATTACGGCTTACGTATCGTCATTGTTTTTGTGAACGTGTGGCCCGGGCTGGCCGAATTCCGCGTGCAGCCTCCTGTTCGTTTCGTTATGCTTTGTACGTGAACCACAGCTGCTTCGCTCTGTATTTTGTCGGAAACGTCATAAGATTCGATTCGCTCGTGCTATTTGTATTTGCTATTGTTCGTTCTTTCTTAATTCGACAATCCGAAGGTTCCCGGGAACAAAGTTACCGCGGAAATAAGGGCTTGTTAGAACCATTGTTGATCGAGCTATCGGGAAAAAGTTTAGCACTGAAGCGCGACGGGAATTCGGAATGTTTCAGCCTTTGCTTGGTTGCAATTTGGATAATTTCTTACTGGGAACGTAGCGAACATCTGTGTTAGTCCCGTGAAAAAATTAATTCATCGGCAGTACATCGAAGACCTGAAATAGAAATGCGATAGCTCGGCGCGAGTGTTTCTTAATGCTGATTTTTACCGCAGGCTTGTCTCACGTGAGACACTCGGATCTGAATTTAGAGCTAAATCCGAGTTTCTCACTAGAATTACATGACATATATGACATTGTATGTGTAATTGCGATTTAGCTGAAAAACTGACATTCTCCTCCAAATTCAAATCTAAACATCTCATTTGCTACAAGTTTGACTGCATGCTGTGTTGGGGATTAATCGATTAAAACTGAAATAATCGGCAAATCAATAATTAATTAGCCATCATGTATAAAATCAAAAATTTTCTACATCGACGAAATTAATTATTAATCAAACTTTGATGTGACCGATTAATAATTTCATCAACCGATGAAATTATATTTGTGATTTTATACATGACGATTGATATTAATTTTGACGATTGGTTTGCCAATTATTTTAGTCAGAGAAGATTTTTGCCATTAATGCCCAACATAGCCTACGTGTGCCGCGGGATATATCTGAATTCAGCATTTTATAAAACATTTTTCGTGAAACATTGCCTCTCACGAGGGACATGTACTACGTAACACTCAGTTCCGTGCATGCTTTATCATTTGATAGGTCAATAATTACTGAAAATTTTCGACCAACCACATTTGTTTCCAGCTACGCGTTTTTCATTGCAGTTAACTGATCCAGAAAACGCATTTACGCTTTGGGATTAATCTGGATTAATCAAGCATCATGAGAAATGCATAGATAAAAACGAATGTGGTTGGAAATTTAGTAACTATCGATCTATCGAATAGTAAGGTGTTATCGATCTATCGACCGAGTGTCCAGAGGGCGTTGTTGTAGAGCTATGTGAACCTGGCACCCGACTTTTGAAAAAATAATTTTTTTCTACGTAAAAAGTTAGCATTTTGTTTGTAGTTGTTTGTAGTAACAATAATTTCGTTTGTAGTTCCATCCATTAAAAATTATAGAAATTTAAAAAAATGAGTAGCACCCCACTTTGAGATATCTCAAATCTGCAAGCGGGTGACGTTTCTAAATCGTTTGTAGTTGTTTGTAGTGATTTTCGTTTCGTTTGTAGTCGAACCGTTCAAAAGTTACAACAATTTAA
>NW_022639553.1:448336-448704 GCF_010583005.1 Odontomachus brunneus | reverse complement strand
ATATATATATATATATATATATATATATATATATATATATATATATATATATATATATATACAGGGTGTAAAAAATTAGACCGACAAACTTTGAGGGGAAATAGAGGACATTAAAACAAACATATTTTGTTAATAATGTTTTTTTCTACGATGCTTCGTTTTAATCCTACAGGGTACAAAATAGGAATTTTATGATTTTAATAAAAAACAAACATATAAGTGGAAAAATTAAATTTATTTAAATTACACTTATATATTTTAATCTTTAAAAAACAATGAACAAGAGAACGGAACAAAAATGTGCAATTGATTAGCTCAATTTATAATAAATGTTCAAATGTTCCTCCATTTGCTTCATACATACATAG
>NW_022639553.1:447979-448326 GCF_010583005.1 Odontomachus brunneus | reverse complement strand
ATGCGCAATTAATTAGCTCAATTTATAATAAATGTTCAAAAATTCCTCCATTTGCTTCATACATACATATAATATGTATGTATGGGAAAATGTTTAATATAAAATTTGTAGGTTTTTGAGGGGGACATAAAAAACTGCTATTTGTCTGATCTTGGATGGAGGCGTTAAGGTCACGCCAAAGTCAACTTGAAATTTTTAAATAAAATATCTACTCCTTATTGCATATTCTTGTAGTTTATCTTCAATTTTCCAAAACACTATAATAACGTATATTTTCATTAAGTACTTCTTGAATAATGAAACTTGAAAGTTACAGTACCGCCGGCATTAGCATTATAAATTGCGCA
>NW_022639553.1:447297-447969 GCF_010583005.1 Odontomachus brunneus | reverse complement strand
TTCAAATGTTCCTCCATTTGCTTCATACATACATAGTATGTATGTATGGAAAAATGTTTAATATAAAAGTTGTAGGTTTTTGAGGGGGACATATAAGACTACTATTTGTCTGACCTTGGATGGAGGCGTTAAGGTCACGCCAAAGTCAATTTGAATTTTTTAAATAAAATATCCTACTCTTTATTGCATATTCTTGTAGTTTATCTTCAGAGCTTTCCAAAACATTATAATAACTTATTTTTTCATTAAGTATTTTTTAAATAATGAAACTTGAAAGTTACAGTACCGCCGGCATTAGCATTATAAATTGCGCAATTTTTGTTCCGTTCTTTTGTTCATTATTTTTTGAAGATTAAAATATATATGTGCAATTGAAATAAATTTAATTTTTTCATTTATATATATTTTTTTATTAAAATCATAAAATTCCTATTTTGTACTCTGTAGGATTAAAACGAAGCGTTGTAGAGAAAAACATTATTAACAAAATATGTTTGTTTTTATGTCCTCTATTTCCCCTCAAAGTTTGTCGGTCTATAAAGTTTGTCGGACAGGATACAAAACAGGAATTTTATGATTTTAATAAAAAAATATATATAAGTGAAAAAATTAAATTTATTTCAATTACACACACACACACACACACACACACACACACACACACACACACAC
>NW_022639553.1:417907-447287 GCF_010583005.1 Odontomachus brunneus | reverse complement strand
ACACACACACACACACACACACACACACACACACACACACACACACACACACATACAGGGTGTCCGTCCATAAATATGTCTGAGCAAATATCTCGTAACTGGTTGAAGTTACAAGAAAGTTTAAGCGAAATTTACATGACTCTTAGCTACAAAATGCATGTAAAAAAATTTTTTACTCCTGACTTTTTCGAGTTATAAAGGTCAGTTTTTTTAAATGTATACCTATAATTTTTTTGCATATTTACAATAGGAGTCATTTGCAATCAAAATCATATTCAGTAAAAAATTGCTAGTATGCATTGTTTACGAGATAATCGGCATGTTAAGTTTTAAAGTAATAAATTGTATTGAATATTTTTGAATGTTGAGTAGGTTTGAATGTAAAACAGGTTGAGAAAGTAAACAATGTTTTCTCATGAAACATTTATTAACATATAAATTGCTCGAAATTTTTAACATTATGATCGATACAGCATTCAACGCGTTTTATAATGTTTTCTCATTGTTAACTGCAGCATTTCTATTGTAATACTTTCAATACCTCTAGTGATCTTATGTTGTAAATTTTATGTGTTAATAAATGTTTCATGAAAAAACATTGTTTACTTTCTCAACCTGTTTTACATTCCAACCTATTTAACATTCAAAAATACTCATAATATAATTTATTATTTTAAAATTTAACATGCCGATTATCTCGTAAACGATGCATACTAGCAATTTTTTACTGAATATGATTTTAATTGTAAATGACTACTGTATAAATATGCAAAAAAATTACAGGTATCCATTTAAAAAGACTACGTTGACCTTCATAACTCGAAAAGATCACGAGTAAAAAAAAATGTTTACATGCATTTTGTAGCTGACTAAGAGCCATGTAAATTTCGCTTATTAAACTTTCTTGTAACTTCAACCAGTTACGAGATTTCTGTTCTCAAAGTATAAGTAGTACATATAAAATGAAAGAATGAAGTGAATTCCTTGCAGAATGTCGATCTATTACTCGCTTACAAAATCCTGTAGTAATTTCTACTATAAAAATCTTTCCCTATAGCGTCAGTTATCTCACCTTGTCACCTATAAATCGATAGTTACTAAAAGTTCTCGACCAGCCACATCAGTTTCTAGCTGCGTGTTTCTCATGACTGTTCATTAATCCAGAAAGTGCGAACGTGTTTAAAGAAAAAATAACATTCCGACTGCTTCACATTTCACATACGTCAGTAAAGTTAATTATCCACTTACATATAACGCGCAATCAGCGATTATTAATTAATAATTTATGTCAATATTACATATTAATCTTTTATATTCTTCTTAACATTCTTATTCCTCTGTTGCCGATTACGCATCACATTTGAGTAAACAACTCTCCTCATGGACGCAAACGTCAAAATGTCACTTTTACTTCGAACACATTCTCGCTTCCTCGATGAACCAACAGTCATGAGTATTAGAAATGATCGAGGATTTTCTACGATTGCCGATGTAATATATGGCAAAGCATCCGTGAGATTCATTGTAAAAGATAACTAAATTTGTCAAAGCCCTCGCGATACACGTACCTCACATGCTTCTAAATTATATCCGATGACTCAGTGGAGATTGTAGCGATTGTGGCTCGAAGTGCCTCGAACTTCGGACAGTGTCTCTGTTACGGCCGCCGATCAATGATCGACTCTAACGAGTCTTCGTTTCCGCATTGTCCTTTCTCCATGGTCTTTCCCGATCGTTCCGAATTTTCGACATTTACGTCGACTCGGCGAGTTCTTAACGGTCGGACGTGAGGCGTGATGTGTGGTAGGAGTCGATTGGCCGGGACAATGTCGGAGGAATTCCGGGCGGACGTGTGTCTTAGCCAGAGCAGAGAGAAAGAGAGAGGGAGAGAGAGAGAACGCGCATAGGTAAGAATAAAGGAGTACGTGGAGCGCGAGTACGCGATTATTTGCGAGCCTCCGTTACTGCCGTCGCTCCGTCCTCCGCGAAATCCTCTCCCGTTTAAATTGTAGTCCCAGGGGCGACCCACCGGGCGGTCTACATCACTCCTCGTTTATAATTGAGCATATTTCCCCCAACCTGCTATTCTCTTATGCGGCCGTCTTCCTTACGCCGCCGTCTTGCGGCACGAACATACGACGGGCGTCTATGCTTGACGTTGAGAAGCTGTCACAGGCGCGCCGGGAATCTCATGGAACTCTTCGGCGCGCAGATAGTTCGACGTGTATTGTGCATTAATTATAATTAGACGGCCTACAACACACAGCACCCGGCGGCTGACGGCTCTCGTGCGCTCTGTTGGTGAGCCTGTAATTAACTGCTTATCGGCCTTAACAGAGGGATATTTTTGCGTTAATGAGACATACGGGACATCGCACGTGACATTACGGCTTCGTTGTTACTGTTTCGTGGGTCGGATTTCTTTATTTGACATTCAGCAAAATGAGCTCTTGTAATCAGAGAGAAATATAATTCGTAAAGCGCGTACAGCCCTTGACCCAAGTAGGAATCGTATACGTTTCGCCAGTACGGAAAAATGGCCCGATACTGGATCGATACCGAAAAGCGGATGTCCGGTTTTGGTACTGGCTCAGTACTGAGCCTAATATAAAAAAAACTGTATTATTGGTACTGGCTCCGTACTAAGGTTAGGTACTGGATAGTCATATCGTATGTATACTGGGGCGTTACCGAAAAGTGTTTGTCGTTTTTGATACTGGCCCAGTATTAAAAAAGCTCTATTATTGGCCCTGTTCGTAGAATCAGTACTGGATACCCAAGTAAGAATCGTATACAATCTGCCAACAGAGGATATAGGGCTAGTATTGTGCCGAAAAACGGACGATACCATTGTCCTTTATGAGAAAACGGAAGAGGTCACTAACGCGAAACCTAAGGCCTGTTCTTTGTAGCTGCACTAGTGCAATAGAGTGAGAAAACGTATATTTGTCTCACTTCAATATATTGCACCAGTTCAGTAGTGCAGCTACAAAGAATAGGCTTCTAGGTAGCTCAGTGGTAAAAACGCTTGCCTGACAAGCGGAAGACTCGAGTTCGATTTCAACCGTCGCCCCGAAGATTTTTTCCTTATATGATTTATTTAAAATAGACATGTATAGGTACAAATGAGAGCAGAGCTCAGCCATAGTCTGATCTTTCTTTCCATATTATATAGTTGTGATATTAAAAATTGTACAAATAATAAGAATTACTAGGAATCGATACTGGCCCAGTACTTTCCCAGTGCTAGGAATCAATACTTTTTTTATACTGGTACAGTACTGTGACAGTACTGTTTTTCGATACTGGTCCTTTTCTATCATCCTAGTATCACCAATACTAAACCCGCACTGGCATCTGGTACTATGCCAGTAACGTTTACCTTAAATCGGTACTGGGCCACTTTGATGCCAGTAGTAAATTCCTACTTGGGGAGTCAATGTAAATTTGGCAATCTTACGTTGTCGCAAATTTTCTCTTAATTTTTTTGTTTCCAGAAATAGTAAATATAGGAAAGTGTATTTGGGGTTTAGAAGCGAGCACGTAATCAATGAGAAAAAATATGACTCGCAAATTGTACAATTTTTAAATCAATGTTTTGGCAAATTTACGTTGTCGCGAATTTTCTCTTAATTTTTTTTGTGTTTGCGCAAATAGCAAATGTGGGAAGTACATTCGAGAGTTGAAATAATAATTACATACCAGAGAGAGAGAGAGAGAGAGAGCGCTTCTTGCTTCGTGCAGATTGATTTTTTCCCACGATTTATCATATATCACTTAACGAAAATGTCGCGACGAGGAGGTTAAATAATGTTCGTGACAAACAGGCGTAAACCAGGCGTCGCGCGAATTATCGGATACGATTGCACTTCGGAAGAATGTTCCTGCGTTACGGTACTACACGCGGTTGTCATTTTTCAATTGTCACGAAGCCGAGCAGGCGACGTTATTTTATAATCGAGTTGGGACACGTACACGTAGAGCGCGCTCGAGATGGAAAAGTTTCCAAATGGAAGTTTTCAACAACTTTTGCGAACTCGGTCGTTGTCATGCCGCGATGTTTCTTATCTCGCGAATGCCGGTTTCGCATTCCTGACAAAGCTTTCCCCGGGAAAAACCGGCGTTACCAACCGCTTAATAACATTACATGACGAAACACTGTGTCGCGTCGCGAAGATTGCGAAAACCTGGCTGGCTGGCTGGCTAACTGGCCACCTGCGCGTTGCTGATTTAACGAACGTGGACGCAATATGCAATGACTTTTTACGATTGTTATTAAGTAGCCGAATTGGAGTTGTTGCTGGAGCCATTTCCCGTTGTGGGTGCTATAAGAGTCTCGTCGTAACGATCGTGCGCATGCGGCCCGCTTTTATCTTTGCGCATCTCGCAATTATTACGTTTGCAACACGCGCAACGACTCTCTCTTTCCCTCGCGTCGGTATAATGGGTTATGCGGATAAGACCAAAGGCAAATGCTTTCAGTAAGAGGCGCGAGCGAAAGCATTTGCTTTAAAGAGAGGATAAAGTAAAAGCATGTATCATGCGGTGCACGCGGACATATATATTATATATATACATACATGTGCATCTCTCTCTCTCTTTTACTATTAAATATGGAGCTTTATATTTCAGTACTGTAGTAACCGTGCGTGCGTATACAGTTGAGTCGACAATAAAGATGTTACTACATTATCGAGAACGTCGCACGTGGCGACAGAGCTGAGACATTAAATTACAAACGCACGTAAATACCGTACAGATATTTCGGGATAAGTAATTTCGGATCTGGCATCGAGATACTGGAGATGGAGAGATTCTTCTCTCTCGCGGCAAATAACTCTATGAATATTACATCCTTACTTATTCGCTTCTCTCATGTATTTTTCACTGCTTCTTACATATGCAAGTAAATATTTTCGCGTGTAGCACAACGAATATGCCAAACATTTTTACTCATGCCTTTTTCTCAAACGTCCTCTTTGACATGGGTGTACAAAGGTAAAGGCGTGTATTTCGCATTATACATATGGATCAGTGTCTATCGCGGCTGTTAAACGAGCTGACCCTCTCTTCCTCTCTTTCTCACACACACGCGCACACATATACACACACATACTCTTGTAACATTACATGTAACGTAACGTAACGTAATCGGAACGTGAAATAACACGACGTTACGTAACGCCGAACCCGGAAGAGAAGTAACACACAAACCGGAAAGTTCTCCCCGCGAGGATTTCGTCGTGGTCGTTGTTGGAGGATTTCGTCGTCGTGGAGCTTCTTATCGCGCACGGTACCCCCCGGGTGCACCCACCGTCGTCGTTTGCCCGGGCAATAGTGGTCGGGCTACCCGACGTGGAATAGCACTCGCCCTAATTATACGTGACTGACCGGCTTAAGAAGCGTTTTGCCGGCCGTTTTTAGGTCGCGCGGACACGTACGCTCTCGCATTTGCACGTGCATTCCTCCGTGCAAAGACCGTCTAATTCGACGTGATGCGCGCGCGCGTGCAGGGCAGTGGCGACGACGACGGTACGACGGCGGTGCGATGCACCACTAGGTATTTGCGTAAGGCGCATAAAAACGACTGAATTACGAATTCGACGAACGATCTTGCGGTGTTCGACGGTTTAACGCGAGAATAGTAATTAGCGTGCCGGCGGGGGTAGCTCTAAATAAGGCAGGAGCGAGCGGAATTCAGTATAGATCGATGAGGATTGTACTTCAGATTCGGAGGGATTTCAACGCAATCTTGTTTATACACGGTGAGAATGTGTGTGTATTTTTTTATAATATATTTTATATAAATTTAATAATATATTTTTTATAATATATTTTATATAAATTTAATAATATATTTTTTATAATATATTTTATATAAATTTAATAAGTTTTTTATATAAATTTTTTTCAAGTTTATTGTGTTTTTAATAGCGCAGGAAAATAGAGACTGTCAATGTCTATCTTGCTAAAAAACAGTGAATCTCGCTGGAAACACAGCAAATTTTTTAATAAAACTTCAGTTCCTGAAATATAAATAGCGCATATAAAATAGAAAGGTAATCAATTATTGCAGAATGTCGATTTATTCCTTGGTTACACTGAAAGAAAAAAGTGGTTGCGTCAATGAAATTTTGCTTGAACAAACAAAATTCGTTTCAACAAAAGTTTAGTCGATTGAACAAATTATATAGTTGCTGTAGATGAGAGTTATCATTTGTGATTCAGTAATCGCGATGTAGTCAGTAATTATGACAACTTATTGTTGCACTAACGCGTAATTTGTTCAATAGATACAATATTTTTTTGAAGTTGAGTGACTGCTGATTTTGTCCATATAACTATTTCTTTCTCAGTGTACAAAATTTTATGATTTTTACTATAAAATTACCTCCATATATGTTTACATGCGGAAAGAATATGTTATTTTTAGTTATAATTTTTCTTTTCTTATGTAAATCTTTTTTTTCAATTCTACTTTGTTCCTAGTAACGCAGGAATAGGTTGTCAGTAAGGTCTATCTTGCTGAGAAATACAGGAAATTTTGTTAGAAAAATAGTAAATTTTTTAATAACACGTATGAACACTGAGAGAAAAATATAGTTGCTTTTGGCGTCAACTATACTTTTTTTGTGATTTTAATCAAAAAAATAATTAGAACTATTTTTTTAATAACACTTACTAAAATAATGGTTTTTCTAATTATTTTTGCGGTTAAAATCACAAAAGAATATAGTTGACGCCAAAGCAACTATATTTTTCTCTCAATGAAAAGAAAGGATAATCAATCACTGCAGTATGTCAATCTATTTCTCGCTCGGAAGGTTGCACAGTGATTTCTAACAGAATCTCGTGTCTAAATTCTACAGTAATTTATAAAGTTTTCATGTCTCGCGACCGCACATTGAAACCGCAATAAATCCATCCGTCTGATTCTCCGGGGCTGAAATAATAATTGCATGCAAATTTCATAATACGACGCGGCTGGAGCTCAGGTCGCTGCCGCTATTTTAACGGCAAACATCTGACCGAAACGCAGCGTGTTTGTATTTTACATTCGGTGCTAATCGCGGCATATGCATACGCTCGAGCTGCGCTAACGTGCAGTGAGTCCGTGCGATTTTCGTAGTGGGGAAATAATACTCGAGAGTGAACGGTCGCACTTAGCGGCGAGGAGCCGGTGCTACACGCGCGCCATACCATACACCGCATACCGTGTACCGGAGCTGCTGTGACTACCAATTTGCGATAAAAGCTCGCGATCTCGCGGCTTGCGGATATGATAAACCGGTTCAAATTCGTTCGGACCGATGTTTCTCGCGACGGCGAGACCGATGTTTCTCGCAAAGTGGGGCACGACGATATCAGGCCGGACGGAGCGGATTTGAGCGATTCTATTATAAACGCGCGCGCACTGAGTATCGGGTTTTGCACGGTGGACTCCGCGGGTTACACGACATTCTCCCGAAATCTAGATGGAAAAATGTTGATACCAACAAAAACCCCTAGGCAACACAATTTTAATTTCTGCGAATCAGTCACATTATTGAAGTAGTAAATCCATAAATTTTGCGGAATCGTTTGACATATGCGTGTGTTGTGTCAAATAATAAATATTATATAACACAAGTGCATTATGACATTCAATTAAAAGGAGAATAAATAAAAATTATACAAATAAGTGAAATTGGATAGAGATGAACAAAGTGAAAAAGTGGTTATATGTAAAAGGATATATTTATATATTTATAAATATATCCTTTTACATATATATAAGGTTATATATTTATATGTAAAAGGATAAATTACATCAAACCATAATTAGCTTTTCAGTTTTTTAACATGCCTTAATAAACATCGTTTACGATTGATATATCGTTATTCGCATTGGAATCATAGTTATGTTTAATTGCGTTTGATATAATAATTTTTATCTTCTTACATATAAATATATAAACTTTTTCACTTTTTCACTTTGTTCATCTCTATGCACTTTGTTTTCAGGGGTATTTATGTAATTTATATTTATTCTCCTTTCAAAATGTCACAATATACTTATGTTAATTAATATTTGTTATTTAACACATACACACGCATATGTCAAAACGACTCCACAAAATTTATGGACTTACTGCCTCAACAGTGTCACTAATCTGCAGAAATTATGTTGCCTAGGGGTTGGTACCAACATTTTCCCATCTAGTTTTCGCGAAAATGTCGTGTAACCACTCCGCGTCGCGTCGCGTCGCACCGCGTCGTCCGAAGGCCGGCTGACGCATATCCTCGGATTGCATTACGTAAAGGCCAAATCACACTAACGATTGGCGATAGATGATTAACGATTGAAGATTGGAACTTGACCAATTGGAACAAAGCAAGCCAAGGCTGAAACTTGTTGATTCGTTAAAATCTAATCTTTAATTGTCAATCGTCAATCGCCAATCGCTAGTGTGATTTGACCTTAAGAGCTAAGCGGATTCGCACGGCTTCTGATTGCCGACCGGTGGATCTGGCTTTCGTCGGGATAATCGGGAAAACAACTCGTCGGCGATATCGTTACGCTCGGGTGCGCGCGTCTCCGCGTGTGTAAGTATGTGTCGCGAATTGCAATTTAAATTTGACAAAAGCATTTCGATGCCGACCCTCGACGCCTGCCGCGCAGAAATCGCGAGTCGTCTTCGCAATGGCATCGTTATATGGACGAGAAGAAGACCGAAGAGGCTCGCGCGCTGTTGAGCCGTTCAATTCCCCTGTTTCGCCGCGAAGACAGCTGCGGAAATATCAAGACACTCTCCGTCATAGTTAATTAATGTCTTAACCGCGCTCGCGCGGTTGCATTGGACCAATTAATGTTATTTACGTCACGATATTCAATCACGCTAATGTTTCGACAGTTTTATTAGGTCAGTGTTTTCCAAACGCGAGTAATTGCAAATAATTATTTGATATAATATTTATTTGTACGCGCGAGAGATATAAATCACGCGGCATGAAATATGTATTTGATTGATTAATTAGGTAAATATGCGTTAAATTGAGTTAAACGTGTGTTCGTGCATCTTTATACGTACGTATTCTGTATTAATATATTTCCGAACGCTTAATTACAGGGGAACATTTTGTAGGTGTCGGGATACGCGCAAAAGAGAAAGAAAAACACGGTCACGGTTGAAAAACATTCGAGAAGCACCGTTTCGGATCATTCGCTTCGCTTGGAAACAATTTGATGGAAGATCCCTCTTTTTAATTTTTAACGTTGAATCTGCTGACTTGCACTAAGAAAAAAAGTATCGAAAAAATGAGAAATATTTATTTCATGGGTACTAATAACATATTTGTACTGACATGCATATTTTTACATTTAGAGAAAATTTTAAACGAGACAAAATATATTTTCCTAAAGTGTATACTAAGAAAAAATACTTGCAAATTTCTTTGTGGGATATAAATTTTATTTCATGGAAATAAACTTTATATTCTCCAGGTTTATGTGAAATGAACTTTTGTCTCACAAATAAATTTTCAAGCATTTTTTTCTCAGTGCATTTTAGAAAAGATTCGAAATTAAATGCTATTTAAACAAAATAATTTAGATTCAAATAAATATGTTATCAGTACCCACCGAAAAATATTTATTTTTCAGGTTTTTTCTTCTCAGTACACGGAGAGGGAATTTATTTGTGGCATAATTTGTGGTTTATTTCTCAGAAATGAAGTTCATTTTACTGAGATAAATTAGGTAAATTATATATAAAAATAAATTATATATCTCACAAAAAATTTTTAAAAAATATTTTCTTTTTCAGTATCAATATACCATTCATCATTCTGACGTTTTAAGAAACTTGTAGATAATTATATGTTTCTTTCCTCTTTCTCTTTCTCTCTGAACATACACAAACATAAACACGTAAAACGCACGACAACGGGACGTCTATTGACAATGAAAATCCGATCTACCCACAATGTAATCGACGTCGACGGTGTTGACAGTGCATTGTCGCCTACTGATCGATGTCGCTCTTTGTGGTCGACGGGAGAAACGAGAATCCGCCCGGTGTTTCCGCCTTGTGTCGTCCTTGCGCTCGCCTCCGCCGTAAGAAGAACTCGAACGCGACTGCGTTGTGTCCATTATGCGGCCGTTTTGCAATATCCGCCGTTAATTATCCGCGACAATCGCAATCCGCGTTGGATCTCTCGCGTCGCGCGTTATCGTGCGCGCTCGCTCGCTCGCTCGCTCGATCTCTTTCGCGGATCGTTCACGATAAAATCTGTGATAGTCTCTCTTTCTCTTTCTCTTCCGCCCGCTTCTTAATAACCCCTCTCTCCAGCCTCAATTTATCACGGCTTTGTTCTCCTCTATCTTTCTTATCGGCGGGCAATACGCTCGCCCCGGTTCTGTTATCGAGCGCCAACCGAGCGGAACGCAATCGGGTTTTCGAGCTACCTTCGCTCTATTCCGGGACTTTCTAGCATGATCGCGGTGCCCGCAGAACCGTTGCAGTTCAGATGGTCGCACATCCGCGCGCTCGCTTCTCGCTGCGCTATCCTCTCGATCTTGGCTTCATTTGCCCCTCGCAGCCGCTTCCTCGCGGTCCATCGGAACGCGCGAGGCCGCCGGGCCCGAAACTGCGGAGGAATCCCTCCGTCCGTATCCCTCCCGGTCGATTGATGCGCCCCTGCATTCGGCAATCGCGCGTCTGCACGATCCGGGAAAACAAATAAACAATCTGGCTCCTTCCCTCACCGAGAGTATCAGCTCGTCTCGTGGGCGAGGACGAGTAGAACCGTTATAGGATGCTGTTGCAAGTCGCAGCCGAGATGATAGGTTTTGATACGTTAGAGTGACTTTTCTTCTAACTAGTTAGATTGTTTGTCATCTTTACGTCATGAATTTAATTGTTAGATTTATAGATTTATTTACAAAGAGATTTATAGATGAGATAATATTCAGAGATTCTGCAGGATATTTGTAGTCCTCTCTTTTTATCTCTAAATTTATATATAAGACAATTTAGAGATCTGCAGGATACTTTTTCTTTCTTTTTTTTTTTTTATATAGTCTCTTCTTACTTCCAAATTTATAAATAAGGTAATATTCTCAGAGATTTTACAGAATACTTGTAAATTCTCTTTTTTTTTAATCATTTAGAATTGAGATTGTTGAGATAAAATGTGCACTCAAGATGATAATAAGTGTTGATATACGTCAGGATAGGATTTTGTTTTTAACTAGTTGGAACATTTATTACCTCCATTACTATGAACTTACTTGCTGGATTTTTAAAGAGAGACTTACAAATAAGATAATAGTCAGAGATTCGGCAGGATACCTGCAGTTCTCCCTTTTTAGTCATGTTAGAACTGAAATTGTGTTGAGATAACGTGACATGAATGACTGATAAGAATCGAGATGTCCGTAAATAACTCGACTTGTCGGGACGCTATTTCGACGCAACACATTCTGCGATTTTTCTTTTCTACTACCTATTTTGTATCGAGCCATTGTTAGAGCCAGCCATGTCTGTCGCATCTCAACTCGGTCATTATCCCGGCTGCGTCGTTCCGGGGCCGACTTTTGGGACACGAATTCTCGTTTCAGACGGCGCCGTTTGGTCCCGTCGATCGAAACGACAAACTCGGCCGACGCGCAATAGTAGTGGTAAATTTCGGCCGTTGCTTCCTGCCGTTTCGCAATTTCGTCCTGGCAAATCCATTTATGTCGGTTCCCGCAGTTCCAGTCTGGAGTTGCACGGTAGGTCTGTTTGTCCCTCCCGGCGGGAACCGAACGACTGCCGAGTATCCAGGCGGATATCCTTGTCCCTGACATCGTCATCTATTCGAATTCGCTCTCTGTTTGCTTTTCCCGAGACATCGTTGAATCGGTCGTTCACTCCTCTTCCTCCGTGTCTCGAAAATTGAGCGTCTTGACCCGCGCGATTAACCGTTTCACCAGGAGACCGTCTTGTCCAGATGCCGAAGTAGCGCTTTCAAATGTTCTTGGGCGATATTCTTCTTACGACGAACCACGATAATTAACAGCGTTTACGCTCGTACATCCGTGTAAAACATGGGCCAGAATTCAGAAAGACTCCGAAACAATATCTAAACATTTCTCTCGTCAGTAAAAAGATTATAGATTTTTTTTATTTGGATAAAATTATTAGTTATTTCTTTCATATAAATTTCCTTTAATTTTACTGTGTTTCTAGTAATGCAAGAATTACCTCTGTTTTCATAAAGAATACAGCAAATTTTTTAACCCCTAAGTGATATGTCTGGAAAAATTCCAGAACAATATTAAAGTTTACCTTTTGATTTACTTAAACTATTGTATCGCTCTTAACTCGTAGCAAGTATAAGTTGGATGTATTATAGTTTATATTTTAACACAGCAAATTTTTCAATCTCTTGAAAAGTATTCTCAGAAAAATTCCGTGGTGAAATATTAAATTCCTTTCGATTTACTTAAGCTATTGTACTTTTTTAACTCGTAGCAAATATAAATTAAGAATATTTTGAGGAATTATATTGGGAAAATTCCTCAAAGAGGAAATAACCATAAGGAAAAAAGAAATTTAGATATGCTTATTAAAAAGAAACTTATCTCGTAAGAGAATCGCGCAGTCATTTTGAATCATCACTGAAGAGATTAATAGTACATTCCAGTTTCTAAAATATAAGTAGCACAAATGAAAGGACAGTTAATTACTGCAGGATGACGATACATTCTTCGGTTAAAAAATTCCATAACAATTTTTACTATAAAATTCTCTCCGTATATATGATTAATAAGGTGAATGCCGCGTCGTTTAGCGGCACTATGATACTCTGCAGGATCTCATTGAATTACGTGTAAAACATAATTAATCGTATCTGAGAGAGAAGCTCTCCGCACGATCAATAGAGAGCCGATAAAACGCGGAGTAAACGATATATCTCGAATAACATTTTATTTGCCGTGCTCCCGGCAATTCGATCATCAGTCGAGTTTTCTCGTACAATCGACTGAAATCAACACGTCAGTCAACGTGTTAATTACGAGTAACGAATACGGAAATGAACGAGACGTTTTTGGACGGGGGAAAATTCGTTATCAGACACAGGACGTGTGCGATGCACACGTGCGCCGGGGCCCTCTCGATACAGGGGAATCTTTCGCTATCGTGTTCCTCACATCCGACGAATATTACATTCCGAATTGCACATTCCCTCTCCCACCTCCCACCACTACCCCCGCCCTTCGTGCACACATACACACACATAAACACACACGTATCATACTCACTGTTAGTGAAATAAAATTTCGACTTTCAATAGGATCAATAGCGGCACGTCCGGCTTCGTCGAAATAGTTACACGGTGAAATATTTAGCGGATATACATATCGATCCCAGCGCGATATTTCAGCGCCGAAACGTGCAATAAATCTGCCGACGTCCGTTTTGAGCAAACAGAAGTATTGTGGACAGGAGAGAATTTAATTTGTTGCATGCTACGCGCCGTTTGCCGTGCCGCGGTTTGACTGATTCCGGTATTTCCTGATACAATTTCCGTGGATTAGGATGTGTTCCGCGGGCGTTTTACGGAAAAACACGCTTGCTGTCGCGTCTCCGCTCCTCCCCCCCTCCCCCTCTTTCTCATTCTCTTATTTACTCTCTCTCTCTCTCTCTCTCTCTCTCTCTCTCTCTCTCTCTCTCACACTCTCTCGCTATCTCCACAACTCTCGGACGGGATGAGCTGCGGAGCCAATAAAGCGTGGATCCCTTCTTTGTGTACGAGGGCGGACGAGAATTGCGTCTGGTCTTTGAAATTCTTGCGGATAGCGGTAAACTTGCCTCTTCTTCCTCCTCCTCCCTCGGGCTCCCCGGCTTGCGCTCCTCCTTTTTCGCGTTAGCCGTGCATACACTGGCCGGCCTGTGCTTTGGACTAGTTGTCTTTGACTTACCGCGCTTCTCCGCGCCTTGCGTAAACGGGGCGAGAGAATACTCGGCGAAAGCAATTCCGAAACTCATCGGTCAGTCGATTTTTTCGGAGGCTTTACGAACGGAAGACAGATCGGTCTACGTGGACTTTTGCCGTTATTGCGAGCCCTAGAACGAGGAGCGCGTGGAACGAGAGAGAGGATGCTCACTCTCCCTTTCTCTTTCTCTCTCCCTCTCTTGCCGCGCCCTTCGATATTCCAGCGCGGTTATTTCGCGTCGATATAAGTCATTTATGCGTTTTTAACGGACGTTTGCTATTTCGACTGCCTCTCTCGAGATTTCAACGATCAGCTCTCTTTCTCTTCTCTCCCTGTCTCTCTCGCACGCTCGCGATAGTTTTGTTTTCGATTACGGGGTACGGTAAAAATCTGCCAACGTGTCCGGCCCGCGACATATCTCTCCGCGGATTCCCCGATCCCGTGGATTTCTAGCTAAGGGTGAGAGATCGATCCCGCGTGCGCTGGGGATGCATAAAGTTTTGCGGTTTCGCGAAGCTGACCTTCCGCACGCGGGAGGGGCCGTGGGGAGGGAGGCGGGGATAGCGGATGAAAATAGGTATACGAGGGACCGGGGAGATATTTCCATTTGCCGGCGCGCAATCGCCACGAGCAGGAGAGCGACGAGCCGAAGGTATTCCATTTCCGGGTGCGTTGTACTCCGGCGTGGCGCTGTCATCAGGAATTTATTTGTGTTGCTGGAAAATGCATCGATGTTCTGTCCGACCTACTACTTCCGAGCAGTATTGAATTTTCGGTGGATACGCTCAGTTCATCATCCTTACACCTAGACCGGCGCCAAGTCGGCGGATCAATATTCGGGATATATCTTCCGATGAGTTTCGGCGGGCCGCCTCTCCTTCGGCAGTTACCTCTCGTTGCGCGTCCATTGTTCCTCGTGATTATTTCATTCGCGGCGTTGAATATTTCGACGATCGCCCGTGATTGAGTCGCCTCCATCGCGGCGGAGTCTGCTGAAAATTAATGTCGCGAGCACAAGCGATCGAGATGTCCGACGACAACACAACGACTCGGAGCTCGCAAACCTCACATGTCCTTCTATTAGCAGAGATTGCATTGTATCTAACGAGAGAGATCGCATCGACAATTTCGCGTCACGATTCCGCCAGGTCGTCGCGGTTCTTTGTACCCAGCGCTGTTTGCGCTCGGCTCGTTCTTCTTATTTGTCTAGCCTTAAATCTTTGACGCAGGAAGTCAGAATGTAAACCCCGCGTAAGAGGCTGTATTACTTTCGTTTGAATGGGTCGTGCGCGCGGAGCCCCGGACGGCTCTCTGAGTGCACTACGTGCAACTTCGTATGTCGATTCGAGAGAGAATAACAAAGTGGAATCTTGCCGGCAGTAAGTTGCATGAGACCTCGACTCATAAGGCGGCGTATGTTTGCCGGCGGGGAATAGGGGTAGCCGTGTGCGTTTAATGCGAAAATAATGAAGCGGGCCTGCACACCCCCGTGCAAACCGGATTTCGCGTATCGCATTATGCGGATACACGCAGCTTGTTGCGGATAAGCGACAAAAATTGTTTCGTTAATGCATTTATGGCCGGTTGGCGGCGTAAGCTCTTCCCGTATACAGCGTCATACAGACGGCCGATAAACTGTTGGCTAACAAACACGACCAGACACACTAACGGAATACTCGAAATCTCGGGCGTCTGTTCGCGGAGATTTTTCATCTAGTTCTGCGGTTTTGTCAAGTGTTCCCGATGCTCATAATTACTTGATATTTCGCATGAAGAAAATATAGCAAGAATTACATATTAAGATTATATCTTATTTGTATCAAGCGGGGGACTGTACTGACGAAAAATTTGACGATCTGAATATACGATATAAGATAAGGCAAATAATTACAATAATTTTGTAGCAAAATATGTCAAATATAGTCAAATATGTTTAAATAGATATATAGTAATTTCGGTGATTTTTTTCTGTGTGAACCAAAATTGCAAAATTTTGTTGTAACTCTTAGCAAAATATTTTCTTCGTATATAATAATTATACTCTGTGTAAGAGAAAGAATATCTAGGAAATAAAAATATTTATATTCGCACGGTAGGTATTAATAATATATTTACTTATATTAATGTGAAATATATATTTTTCAAAGAAGAAGATATATATTTTCTTAAAACCTTAGCTTTTCATGAAAACAATTGCTTATTCTATTTAATCCTCCATTGCTCTCGTATGAAACGAGTGTTTAGTTGAAATTTTATTTTATAATTAATATAAAAGTGGTTTAAGAATTGGCTTTGAAATTTTTAATAATATAGGTATTAATAATATATTTACTTATATTAATGTGAAATATATATTTTTCAAAGAAGAAAATATATATTTTCTTAAAACCTTAGCTTTTCATGAAAACAATTGCTTATTCTATTTAATCCTCCATTGCTCTCGTATGAAACGAGTGTTTAGTTGAAATTTTATTTTATAATTAATATAAAAGTGGTTTAAGAATTGGCTTTGAAATTTTTAATAATATAGGTATTAATAATATATTTACTTATATTAATGTGAAATATATATTTTTCAAAGAAGAAAATATATATTTTCTTAAAACCTTAGCTTTTCATGAAAACAATTGCTTATTCTATTTAATCCTCCATTGCTCTCGTATGAAACGAGTGTTTAGTTGAAATTTTATTTTATAATTAATATAAAAGTGGTTTAAGAATTGGCTTTGAAATTTTTAATAATATAGGTATTAATAATATATTTACTTATATTAATGTGAAATATATATTTTTCAAAGAAGAAAATATATATTTTCTTAAAACCTTAGCTTTTCATGAAAACAATTGCTTATTCTATTTAATCCTCCATTGCTCTCGTATGAAACGAGTGTTTAGTTGAAATTTTATTTTATAATTAATATAAAAGTGGTTTAAAAATTGGCTTTGAAGTTTTTTTACTTTTTATTCACAATTTTTTAGATTATATTTATATGGACGTTTTTTTAATTTTAGTAGTACAACTTTTGTTAATATATGAAAATGTTAGAGTGCGCTCATACCGAGAGAAAATATGTGAAGTTAATGCGCCCCGCGCTGTTACCAAATTTAAGCTTTATTCTGATGAAGCGATCAAATCAATATTTTAATACATTTACTCGTTTTTATAAGCTATATTAATGCAGTAATAATTAAATTTTCATTTAAATTTAATTAATAGCAGGCGCGGCATTTCGCTTATATAAAAGAATTAACGTTCGTCGACTGAACGAGGACAATGTGCATTAGGTAGAACAATTTAGATATTTCTTTAAGTAAATGTAATTAGTACCCATCAAATAAATATTTTTCTATGTTTTAGATATTTTTCTCTTACACAGTGCACGCTTTGATATATCTAACATTTCCTATATCGTACATGGAGAGGATTTTATGGTAAAAATTATTATGGAATTTTGTAACCGAGGAATAGACATTCTGCGGTAATCAATTATCCTTTCAATTCATATGTGCTACTTTAAAAAGTATTGCTATGTTTCTAAGTAAATTTGTTTTCTAGTATTTCTAGTATTTTTTAGCGAGATAAATCTTGCTGAATAAATATTCCTGCATTGCAAAAAACATACACAGAAAACAATATTAGTAAATCTGTTTTTGAGATATAAAGTTTATTCATATAAAT
This sequence comes from Odontomachus brunneus, assembly GCF_010583005.1. Lineage (NCBI taxonomy): Eukaryota > Metazoa > Arthropoda > Insecta > Hymenoptera > Formicidae > Odontomachus > Odontomachus brunneus. The sequence continues at coordinate 429,645 of NW_022639553.1, read as the reverse complement.
AAACTTTACATTCCGCAAATAAGTTTTCAAGTATTTCTTCTCAGTATAATACAATTGAAGAGCATTTCCATGAGAAAATATTACAGTAAAAATTACAATATAATTTTAGTAGCACTAGTAATAGATTGGCACGAAAATTATAATAAAACATAGTAAAAATGATCATAGTCAATTTTACTATGTCTTATAATTTTCGTCACAGCGCCAATCTCTATTCCCGAAGTACTAATCGAATAAAATCGTATTATAACCAGATTTCATGCATGTACATTGATGCAATTGATGTGCAAAAGTAACTCTGAGGCGTATCAATCATACACATTACCATCACAAAGATAATCGGGCTGATGCATCTGCGTCGCTTACAACTAAATATTTCTGCTTATGTGCATCGTGTTTTCTCTTTCCGAGTATAAAGAGAAAAGCGAAAATCGGGAGCCAGAGGATGAAATTTCCAGACCTTCTGGACGAAACAGAAGCCTCGTGCGAACTTTATTCTAAATATTTCGTTGAAGTAATGGCTTCTCCGGCTCAAGAGACACACGAGCGCGCACTCTAGTGATGGATTATCGGTTCGGCCAGGACGGCTACTTTGCATGAGTCACGAGACGCCCTGGTTTGACATGCTTGCATTATGTAGCGGTTCCACGTAGGATACATGAGGATCGCATGATCCAGTTTCGCGAGTCTCGGCGCACAGCGACACTTTTCTTCATACATTCAACAATACGCTCGCGAGGGGGGAGGTCATCCGGTGCAAAATTCATCCGCGTAAGACGCCCGAGTCATTTGCATTCTCCAACGTGCGCGAGATATGATGAGTGCGGCATGAACATTACCGTACAAAGCGGACAACTTTTTATCGGCGCGCCGGCCACCACACATATACATACGCGCGCGTGTCTCTGCCATGCGAAAGTTATTGTTTCGTCGTTTGCCCGTTATTACCGGTCTATTTTGCGGAACTCGATTATTCCGTGTGCCGCATATACGCGGGACACCGTTTTGCCGCATTATCACGCGTTATTGCTTTATTACGTTATTACATTAATTACGAGAGGATAAGAGGAGCACTTTTTATCCCCCCTAAAACGCCATTGTAAAGAACCACGTCTCCACGCGCATTTAATTAGCGACGCGAATGGTCGTTGCGCGCGATTTGCATAAAACGCCTCCCTCCCTCCCTCGCTCGCTCGCTCGCTTAAAACCCCTTCCTCTTCCTCCCTCCGCAACCACCCACTCCTTTCGACTTCTCTTAGGACGCGCGAAGTGGCAGATGTAAGGCGCGAGCGAAATCCGATCGGGCGTCCGCTCCCGGCGATGAATCGATGCCGTCTCTCGCCGTCATCTGTGTATGCAGTTTATGTTTTATGCATGTCGTTTCGGAACAGCGTTGCGCGAAGCGCGCGCACCCCTACTGGTACGTGCGTGTGCACGTGTGTGTGTATTAACCGGATTAGAGAGCGCACTCACGCGCGCAGCAACCGGCGTACACGTATCGCGGCATTACAGCGAATTTGCAGCCGTCGAACTCTCGCGTTGCGGACGCGCCTCGCCTCGCCTCGCGCGGCCGGGAAATGGTCTTCCTCTATCCCTCATTTCAGTAGTAACTCGGCAAATTCGGTCCTCCCGCGATTTGCATTACGATGAGTTTTTCCGACATCGCCGCGGGACTCGCGAATATTTGATTCGCGCCGTCGGGAGAGGACAGGTGACTCAAACTTCGCATTATGCGATGGCGGGACTTCATCGTGAAGGGGCAGGTTTCACGATCGTTAAAGGGCGACACGCCGATATCGATGTCAGAGAGAATGTATTCAAGTTTTCTTTTTTCTTTCTATATAATTTTTTTCCAATTTCACTGTGTTGCTAGTAGCGCAGCAATGGACTGTCAGTGAGATCTTTGCTATAAGCAACATAGAAAATTTTTGTGTAACACATTTCAATTTCTAAAATTTAAAAATATAACATGAATATATAATATTGTATATTTTCAATTGAATTATATATTATATAGAAATATAAGTAGCACAAACAAAATTGAAGGACAATAAATTGCAAAATATCGGTTGTTCTACACGGAGAAAAATAATTTGTTGGCCCAACAAATTTTCTGCTGATCTAGCAAAATCTTTTCGTTATTATATGGATAGCAAAAGGATTTGCGTACTATTTGCTGGATATAATTTGCTGAATCTACAAATTATTTTGCTATAAGAACCATGATGGATTTATATAAGCAGTTGCAGTTTATCCGATAGCAAATAAATTTGCTAAGGATACATTATTTTACATCAATAGCAAATTAACGTGATTCTTAGGACAAATATATTCAACCAATTTTTTCTATCCTGGCAACGAAACTACTTCTGCTCTAATAATGAATAATTTATAAAATTAGTTACGTTAACTAAATTTTTTTGATGTCACTATGAATATACAGTAGCAATGACTATTTTGCTAAAAGAGCCCAATTATTTTTCTCCGTATACTCCTAGATTATAAAATTCTATAGTAGTTTTCATTATAAAATTCTCTCTCTATATTATTTCTGATTCTCTGCAAAGGATGCAATTTCCATGTATTTTAAACTGAAAAAATCGTATATAATTCCTGATAATTTTTACGTAATGTACAAACGCGACAGGAAAATAATGTTCTGCAGATGCACGGAGAGAATGTTATATTTTCTAATATATATAAATGTTACATTTTCTAATATATATAAATTCTTTTCAATTTTGTTATGTTTCTATTGATGCAGAGGTAAATTGCCAGTGAGGTTTATCTTACTAAGGCATACAGCAAATTTCGCTGAAAGCGTAGTAAATTGTTTGATAGCACATTTCGGTTTCCAACATAGACTGGTAGATATACAACATTATACATTGTTAATTCATTTGTGTAACGATGCACGTAGTACATGGAAAAAGATGTTTGGTTAAATTAACCAAATATCTTATCGAATATAAACGATCTAGAAATTCCGATTGAAGTAATCCGGATTCTGTTTAAGTTCACAAAATTTTTGGTTGACTTAAACAGAATTCGGGTTACTTCAATCGGAATTTCTGGATCGTTCATATTCGACCAGATATTTGGTTAATTCGACCAAACCTTTTTTTCCGTGTAGAAATGAAACGAGAGGATAACAAATTACCGTGGAATATCGATATACTCCTCGATTACGAAATTCTCCGGCAATTTTTCCTGAGAAATTCTCTCCGTGCAAGGTTTCGAAATGCCGCATCGGGCTAAGGCAGCTCCCGAGAGACTTTTTCGTATCGTGAAATCGCCAAGGTGCGCATCTGAAACTCGGATTTCTCCGAGCGCAATTCACTCGATCCCTTCGATGCGAGACCATAATCCTTACTGTTTACTAAAACCATAGATTTGCATTAATGAGCCCCGGCAAAGGGAACGCCGTCCGCGCGAGGAGAACACTTGAATCTACTTCGTCTGAATCTCTCTTACAAACGGCTGTTTATCTTTTCCGCGATTCTTTCGAAGATATCACTTTGATTGTCCGAGTACAGGCTGCGCTCGTGTTGGCGGGACCCGTCCTGTCGAGCACGATTCGAGAGCGAGATCCTTACAGCTCCCTCGACGCGCCGCGGTGTCTTCGCGTGAAATCGAATCGCTCGAATTGAAGCGCCCGCGTTCTTCTCTCGTTTCGGCGACGTAGTTGCGGGAGCGGCCGTGGAATTTTTCCGTCTCTCGTAGCTCCCCTTCTTTGCGCAACGTGTTGTCGAGGCTTCGCAATATTTCAGGCCGAATCACATGTGCGCTCGCGTACTCGGTGGCGTAACATCGCGTACACTATAAAACATATTTCGCGTTCTTCGCGCCGACACGCGTCGCGCGTATGCGCCGATGAGAATGCATGCAATAACGCGGCTCCGAGAGGAAAGGAGGGAGAGGGGGGGGGGGCGTGCGCGCATCCCGTATTAACCCCCCAGCCACTCCACAACGCTTCGTATGACAGCGAGTCACCCACACGCGAATCGCTCGTTTCCTTTCTGCCTCCCGACGACGGCGACGACGTCGACGTCGACGCGCCTCTACGTGCACGCGTGAGTAGTAAATATGGACGCATTACGCGCAAAAACTGTCGGGTGATGGTGCACACACACATACACACATACACACACATACGGCGGTATCATTCTATGCGGTCACCACACCCCGCAATATTACGCGGTTGTTGTCTGACTCACCCCGATTTACCGCCGCTCATGACGTTTCTTTCGGACGACTCTCCCCGGCATTTTATCAACAGATCTTGTCGCGCATCTTCTTCCTCTCCACTTAAGAGCGATCTCTCGTGAGGATTGACGATCGCGAAGTGGAAAATGGCGGTAAATGAAACGTGAAAATATTTAGATTTTATTTTTGTTATTCCACTCTGCATTTCTATTATCCGTTTTACTATTTGATCTGCGCGTTTTTTTTTATTTTATTTTCTATATTTTATTTGTTGCATACTCTCTCCTTCGCGACTATGAATACATCCTGTATTTTTATTTTGTATACATACCGTATATAGGTTTTATATCGAAAAAAAGAGGAAAACGCTCTCTCTCTGTCTTTGTCATTGTTATTGAAATTGCTAATTTAGACACGTGGTGCTCGTTATGATTTTCCATCTCGCGTTTTTATCCGGATTAACGAAAATTCATATCTCGCGCCGGAGACCCGTGATAATAATAATTCAGTTTCATAAAAACATCGCGTACGGATTACCGCATAAAGATAAAGCCATCCGGGCGACTTCAATGTGAGTTATGCAAAGAGCGCTCTCCTCGCGAGTGTTCTCCGCAAATGGAGTTACCTGGACTGCAATTTCGTTCCTCTGTTTTGCGGCGGGCGAAAGATGAGGTGCACTTAGGTCGCGGTGTATGGCATTTTAGAAAGTTCGCGGTCTCCCGGAATGATTTCGGCGGAACGACTTTTATCGGCCTTATCGGCGAACGATCTCTCTTCCGTGATTCCGATCGCGATTTGCCGGGCAGGGAGGGAGATCGTAAGGGCGCCATCGACCCTGGTCGTTAGGACGAAATGCGGCCTCGTTCAGCGTTAGAAACGATTTCTAGATCTCGGCTGGATTAACGCGCCTCTCTCGATCTTAATTGTTAATCGAATTGACTCCGCGAAAACCGCCGCTGCGGGCGAGTTATTACGTTGCTGTGAAAGACTCGTCGTCAAACGGAGTGGCAAACGAAGTTACGCAAAGTGACTCTTACAGTTTCTTACGCGGAGAGAATATACATTGGTTTTCCATATAAATTCTTTTCAATTTTACTGTGTTTCCAGCAGTGTAGGAATAATCGACTGTCAGTAAAGCCTATTTTGCTGAAAAGTATAGACAATTTCACTGAGACTGAGTAAAAAATTTCGCTAGAAACATAATGAAATTTTTAATAGCACATTTCAGTCATTAGAGCGGCACGAATAATGTAGCATGAATTACTACTTTATTTATTTTTTATTTATTAAAGTTCTAGTTATTGGTTCACGGACTACGCTATTAATTTACAACTGTTTACAACTCTCCAAATTTTTGAGAGCCAATTTTCTCCCGTCAGGATCCTGTAACCTCTTTTAAAACGAGATTTAATAGAAAACCCATCCAGGTATTATTATTCTCGCACCTACAAACGGAGATACGTTTGCGTCGCGCGGCGAGTGGGATTCGCGCGATATGCTAAACAGCAGTTTTCTTAATGTCACGCGCTTTCTCGATGCCGTAAGAAAAACCGGTAATCGAAATAAGAACAAGCGAGTGAGAGAGAGAGAGAGAGAGAGCGAGCGAGCGAATGAGCGAGAGCGCGTCGCTTCGTAGTCACACCGGCGCACACACATGAGGAAAAAGGGTTGATCCCATCCCGCCGGACAATCGCCGGATCTCGTCGGCGGGGAGCGAGCGAGCAGACTCTATCGGCGCTCGCGAAACTATAAATAACTATGATCACTCGAGGTGTGGCGGACTGAAAATTATATCGAGCCGTTTACATCACCGCGCGCGCGACTCTAGCCGCGGCGGTAAAGCGCGGTGGGCGTGAATTATGGCTAATGCACGTTTACTGCATTAGCTCCCTGTCGCAATTAAGTCCTCGAGTAGCCGCGCTTTCGAGACCGCTATTGTTCGCCGCCCCAAACACGCGCGCGATTTCTCCGTTCTTATTAATTTTCCACTCGTTAGTTCTATCGTCGACCTCTTCTCTGTCATTCTTTCTCTCTCTCTTTTTCTCACTCTTTTGCTAGCTCTTTTCCTCATCGTCACTTGCCCGTTCGCTCTCTCGCTCGCATCGCGCGATAGGAAAGTCGACTTTTCTTTTTTCGTCATTTATTTTCGCCGCTTCTCGAGCGTACTCGCGGGATAAACGGGAATTTTTCCCTCGTCTACTTCACTGGCCGGATCGTATTTCAGCGGGACGAACTATCTTTTACGCGGGAACTGTTTCTTTCTCTCGCCCTCTCTTTCTCTCCCTCTCTCTCTTCTTTTTTTTGTTTAATACATGGCCGGTTTTACCTCGTACGTGGTGGAATAAATTTGTGGGTCGCATATTACTCACGTACGGGGATACTTTATTGCCTAGACGTGTGCACTGTAAGAAGCTATAAAGTAAAATACGGCAATCGAGATGTACGTGTTTACAATGGCGAGCGGATAGTTTCACGTTCGACTTACCGGCAAGTCACTTTAGCGCGCGTACGTTAAATTAGGCTGTTGCCTGTGAATAAGTGTTATCAATGTACACGTGCCTGATAAAAGATGTATGTGCCCATCAGCGATTTAGTCGCATAGAACATTTCCTGAGATCTAATAGGGATTTAGTCCGGCCCAAAATAATTATGAGCTTTACTTCGAAATGTACTGTTTCAAACGTGCGATCCTAAGTGGGGAAACCTAAGATTTTTCCGATGTTTTTTTTCTGATTTTTATTTTACGTTAGAATTGAGTAAAATATGTTGACTTTCTAGGTCAATTCATTATCTAGTAAAATAGTTAAAGTATTTAAAAAAATATTTTTTTTATTTCTAATTCTATTGAATATCATAGTTGATGTAAAAATGGGTTTCTCTGTTCGATGCCGTATATCGATATTACCGACTGAAAAAAAGCGCGAGTTCTTCCGTAGTAATATCGTAGTATTTTTTGTTTCGATTCCAGTCAGAGAACCCATGTTTGAGACAAGAATGGAATAACTGATATCGTAGTGGAATAATCAGGTTTGGGACAAATTTGGATATTCTAATCGGAATCTGTGCTGCGTCTGGGGAAATTTCTGTGCGAGTTCAGCGCGTAGAATTTTCATAGAGATCCACTTTCTGTCATTAGCTTTATTCTGCGATCGTTCTCCCTAGCAGATAAGATAATAGGTAAAGTCAGGTTCCTTTTGCCGTCTGACAAACGAGGTTAATTATACGGAAACCGAACCGGTCGATCGGCGCATTTCAGCCCCTTTTCGCGTAGAACGGCGGTCCGATTTAGAGATAAATATCGACAGGGAAACGTTTGAGAGAATCGATGTAACAACGCGAACGGAGTTTTCGCCGGGCTCTCTCGTTCTTTGAGGAATTCTTCTCCTTGGGGAGGGAAAACGGTGCTGTGTAAAAAAGACACCGGTATTTAAGAACGTGAGAAAGGCAGCTTTTCTTTGAAGTGCTAATAAAGAGGAAAAGGGCTGGCTGGAAAAATACGAGCGTTGCGCCTTCGCTTCGACGATGCGCCTGGAATATCCGCGTCGCCGTTTCCTCACGAAAACGCTACTTTCGCGACGGCTCGCGAAAAAACCACGCCCGGTTACACGCTATAATTTATTTATTGCTCATAAACACTGAGATCGGCGCTTGATACGCACGATTTGCATCTCGTTTGACTCACTACGTCGACATGCAACGGAACGCGGAAACAAGATACGAGTAGAAAATAAGCCAGAATATAGTCAATAACTGGTCAGAAATTTTGATCATTTTGATTTTGTTCATCGCCTAATATCATTAGCTAGATGCCACTCAGTTTGATTGATACTTGCCTTGATAATAACTAAACAGTGAAACTAACCAGTTTCGAGATAATTATTATCAATTGGCCGTAGTTGTATAAGTCTAATTCAACTCACATGGAATATATTTTAGAGAAAATCATAATTTTGTTGTTAGGGTTGGATCGTTTTTGCGTAACTATGGCTAATTTCTAACTAATTGCTAGTCAATTCTTATTTTTATTTTTAATGTTTACTTTCCTTTTAATTGCTAACATGATGTTTCGGTCATTTTCCGGCTTATTTAATATAATAAAGTTATTTATACTCTTAACAGCAGTTCGACAAAATGGTTGAGCTAAGTATCAAGTTTGGGCAAAGAATAATTATTGAAGAAGACCGAAAAATAATCGAAACAATTTGTATTAGCTGACAAAAATTTATTTTTATGCAGAACTCACCGCGAAAACATTGAATATTTATGCACTTGCAATTATGCAAAAAATGCATATATATATTTTTTAATTCTTTCTATATGCTATATATATTTTCAACATGATTTTTTTACTCAATTTAACAGTTGTTTAATAGTTATCGTCTTATCAAGCCTAATAAGTAGTAAAAATTACCTAGTCTCTGAGACGAAAATTTTTCTACTCGAGTAGTAGAGAACGAAACGCAATAGCGTCAATATATCGGGTAGGATAAAATGATAACTGAGGAGTAGCGAATCGTAAGGTGAATGCGAGTAAAAGGATGAAACAAGTGGATGGTCCTACATTTTTATAGGACTGCATGAATAAAATATGAGGGGCATGAACGAACATTTCTTTCTCTCCCCTTCTCTCTCTCCCTCTTGTAAACCGTAGATACCGATACACTGTTTACCGTCAGCTAAATTCTCATTCTTGTCTTTTGTCCCGTGTATATCGGTGTTGCCACACAGCTTGATCTACAGCTGGCGTAGAGCGCACGCTTGCGGGTGCTGTCTCTCGCGCGGATATTCCGCGGGAATATTCGCGCGAATTGCAACGCACTTCGAACTCGCATGCGGGTGTGACATTTCGCAGTTTTGCACCGCGCTGCTCCCCCACCGAACGAAAAATTCAATTACGCTCATACAATTTCCCAGCCGAGATATCCTCGCGCCCTCGCCGAGATTAGTCGCCCGTTGTAAATCATCGTGCGTGTGTACCACACCATTGTGCTTTGTCCCTTACGTGCTACGTGGCGTCGGTTTGTCGTGTGAAATAGCACAATGCGATTTTTCTCGTAAACTGAATGAAGAGAGGACGACGAGAGGCACGAGACGAGGGGGTGGCGAGGGGGCGGCAGGGTGCCCGCGGAACGAAAGAGGGATGGGGTTAGAGGGGGGCGGGAGCGCGGCTCGGCGGTATCGATAAGCTGATTTACGATCGACGACCGTGCGCGCGATATAGAACGCTCCCGCCAGCAAGGAATATAGCCGGTCGCAGCGATGGCGGACGCGTCCCGGAGGTAATGCATTTTATAGTGGACCCTGCGACATTCCGCTGCAATTCGGTCCGCGGAGACTCAGCCCGATGACCTCTCCTCGCATTCGGTTAAGCGGGGTTGCCGGGGCTTCGGCCGGATCATCGTCTTCCGCGGGTGCGAGTTCATGAACTCGCGCCACGCCGCCTCGCTTCTCCCCTTTCGCCTCCCCCCGTCTCCCTCGCCGTGCTGTCGTCGACAAACAATGTTGATAACGACGGTAATAATTGATGGGTCGTATTTACCTTAGAAGCGCGTCCCGAGTGTTTTGGGGCAATCCGCTGAAAACATTTCGGCCGAGATGCGGTTACGTTCCACCACGATGACGGCGACGATGCACTCTATGGAGGGTAAAATGGAATTTCATACTGAGGAGAAAGAATAGTTGACTGAGACTTGAACGAACGACACTCGTTCGAGCAAGCGGTTAGTCGATTGAGCGGATTATATCGTTGCTGTGACGAGAATTATCAATGGGTTCAATGATCCGATCGGAGTAACTATATCAACGCGACTTTTGTTGCACTAATGTGTAATTTGTTCAATATATCCGATATTTTCTTGAGAGCCATCAATTTTGCCGATTCAACTGCTTTTTTTAGTATATATTTAAAAAAAGAATAGTCTTGAATTTTGAATCGATCTCGATGCTTTTTTTTCTTTTTTAAATAGAAGCTGCTGAAATTTGGAACAACTTTGTCGAGCCAGATTTTTACCTTTTGTTTCCCTTCCTTTGAATCAGACATAAATAAATTAGAACTTTTTTTTCAATTAATTTCGACAGATGAGGAAGCTTAAAATTTGTCGCTTCGAGGATAATAATTAAAAAAGCTTATGACAGAATAGTAATAATTTAGTCCTACTTAATTCAGTAGCTTATATTAGAATTTAGGTACTGTTTCAATTGATTTCACTTGTCAAAGTAAGAATTAGTGAGATTATGTCAGTCTGTATGATCTTTTTTAAGCCTGTAATCAGGCTTTAAACATTTAATTTCAATATCATCCTCTTTGTCTGATGTTAAGTTAGATAAGAGATGAGACATTTACTGTTTGGTTGAGAAATATTTTTAACTGGACCTTCTTCACGTTTGATTTAGGAGGAAAGGAGCAAAAAACAAAAATCTAATCAAGTTGTTCTAGACTTCATCAGCTATTCATAAAAAAAGAGCATCGAAATTAGTTCCAATTTTGAAGTTGTAGCTTTTTCTGGAACGTGATATTTCATTCAACCCCATTGTGTGGCGACGGCGATAGCGATGACGACGACGACAGTGCGGCACGATGACGGTGGCAATATTCGCGAACAACATCAAAGAAACACGATTTCATTTTTTAGCGGAGGCTTTACGCGTCGCTGCGAGTGCGAAAATATCTCCCGTAAAAACGCAGCGCGTTTCATCGCGATCGTAATCGGTTTCGCTTAATTTTGTTACGCGCCGCGCGCGTGCTATTTTTCTGGAATTCGAAAACGCGCTAGAGACGCGCTCGAAAAAAATTTCGGATGTTCCTGCGAATATAAGGATTACGAGATGATGGTGAAAAAAATAGCAGGCGAAATGGCAGCGACAAATTGGGAAGAGGGAGGAAGGGGGCAATTACGAAGCTGTCGGTGTAACCTGTCGGGGGATAACATCAGTCGTATTGTCCTTCAGCGATGTGGTCGGAACAGTTTTGCTAAAAACGGCCAAGCGACAAATAAAATAACGCCGCTCTCATTTTTGGGAAGGAGCACGCGGGAGCTACATGCTCAAAAAATTTGCAACGCGCGCGCGCGCGCCGGAAAGCTTTTCGTAATAAATTCCGCTTATAATGTAATAGTAACGCAAACTGCGTTATTATGCGGCGCGGAATTAATCCTGAAGGTACACAGTGCTGTTCATTGCATCGCAGCTAATTACGCGTGTTGGATTGCGCGTCTCTTCGGATTAAAATAAATCTCTTAAATCTTCGACAGAGGATTAAACGCGCATCGACGCGGTTTTTCCGCATGAATTCCGTCGTGCTTGGGATATTGTCCGCGTAAGGATTAGCATTTTTGGATCGCGATGATTAGTGAGCTTGTATCGTGGCGTTTGCGCGCATCGTTCAGCGAGCTATCGTCGTCGCCGAGCTTGTCTTCCTTTATTCATTGTTTACTTAAAAGGGTCAATTTCATGGAAAGAATTTTATAGTAAGAAGTACCGCAGAGAGAGAGAGAGAGAGAGAGAGAGAGAGAGAGAGAGAGAGAGAGAGAGAG
>NW_022639553.1:416779-417889 GCF_010583005.1 Odontomachus brunneus | reverse complement strand
AGAGAGAGAGAGAGAGAGAGAGAGAGAGAGAGAGAGAGAGAGAGAGAGAGAGAAGTTTGTGACCTCGTGGAATAGGTCGACATATTGCAGTGATTCATTATCCTTTCATTTCACATGTGTGTGCTATTAGTACTTCAGAAACTGCGCTGTATTATTAAAAAATTTGCTACGTTTCCAGCGAAATTCACTATGTTTCTTAGCAAAGTAGATCTTATTAATAGCGCCCCTATTATTCCTGCACCACTACACTGGAAGAAAATATCTAAAAAATTAAACATTATTTAATAACATCTCTATTTAAATTTAAATTCTTTTGTTTAAATAGCATAAATAATTGCTTTCATGAAAAGCTACGATTTTAATGTAATACATATTTTCTTATTCGAAAAATATTCTGTATTAATACATGGAAAAAACATTTTTGCTTGGATTAACCAGATATCTGATGAAATATGAATGAACCAAAATTTTTTCCGATTGAAAGAAGGCACTAGAATTTTATTTAAATTATTAATATAAATTATCAAAATATTTAAGAATATTTTGATTAACCAAACAATATTTCTGGTTAATTAGAACTTGCAACTGTTTAATTTGATACTGTTAATCAGAATCTTGTTGACTTAAACAAATTTCTGGTGACTTCAACCGAAATTCCGATTCGTTCATATCTCATCAGACATCTGATTGATCCAACCAAATCTTTTTTCCGTGCATATAAGTAAACGTATTATCAGTGCCCATCGAATAAATATATTTTCGTTCTTAAATATTTTTCTCTCAGAGTAAAAATATGGGAAATTTGAAAAAAAATGTATATGAAAATAAATTGCAATATTTCTCTCCGTGTGTGACACTGGAATTATCAAAGCTAAACTCAAAATGACAGTTTTGTAATTTCTCATAAAAATCACTCAAATTTAGAACGGTGCATTCTATACTTCTAATTGACGTTGGACAAAACAAAAATATTGAAAACTGCATATTTCTTCAAAAGCCTGTCACTCCGATCGCTCTGATAGAAACAGGTCGTCAATTGTCGGTGATTCCGCTGTTGACCCCAGAATTAAAAATATCTATTTGTTTGTTTTTTTTTCTCTCTGTCTTTCT
>NW_022639553.1:409352-416654 GCF_010583005.1 Odontomachus brunneus | reverse complement strand
TCTCTCTCTCTCTCTCTCTCTCTCTCTCTCTCTCTCTCTCTCTCTCTCTCTCTCTCTACTGAAGGCAGAACGACATTTTGCATCTCGCATAAAACTAATTCCACGCGCGTTCTAGACGCTGTTGGGACGTTCTGGGTGCGCGAGAAAAAAATATTTATGCGCTTGTATAATCTGCGGATTTCCTGCGCTAGCGGCAAACCAAGAGATTCGCGTCGCCTGAGCGCGAGTCAATTCGCGCAGCCTTTGAACAGCCTCAAGCGGCTGTCGCGCGGTAATCGGATAGAAGTTTTCGCGACCGCGCCGAACGGCGGAACGTCCGCGCGGTCGCTCGCTCGCTCGCTCTCGTCCGCTCGCGGGCGAACGATTCCGGGCTCTTGGCTGCGTTTCAAAGCCGTTTCGTGGCCCTCGAGGGCCGTAGCAGTCGAGGACCCGCAGCCGATTAACCTAAATCCCGCCATCCTTTTTGCAATTCACGCGAGTCGCGATGGGAAAGCGAGATTCCGCGTTTCCGCGCTCACCCGATCGAAAGAAACTGATAGTGGGCGTGGCGCCAGGTACGATTTTCTTCTATCTCGCAGGTGTAATCAGTTATGATGAAGGTGAACTCGTTGCGGGGGCTTCGTGTCTGCGAACAGCCGCTTTTATTGAAAATTATGTCGTTGACGTCATACGACTGTGGGGACGATTAGGTCGTAACGTAATAATGTGTAGAGAAAGAAAATGGAAAGGCAGAAAAGGAGAGAGAAGAAACTTTCGCCGCTCGCGAAAATCGGGTCGAGATCGTGTAGTAAGATAAAATTACTAATGGCCGGCTGCATATCTAATCTTGGACATTCTTATTGTTTTTAACTACGAATAATTATACATACTTTCAAGAGTATATATGTTGAAAGTTTAAATACTTGTATTTACAGATCGGAATAATAAGAATGTCCAGGATTAAGTGCGTGTTCGAAAATCGGTACTTTTTACCTTACATAATTCTTATATTATTTTTTTCTTTAAATACAAATACTTAAACTTTCAATATATAGAATATATATATTCTATTGTACATGCATTAAATATGCACATATATAGAATATATGTGCATATTTAATGCATGTACAAATATTTTATTTTGAAAATATAAATAAACCGAAATAATAAATATAAATATTTATGTAAGGACGAAAACAAATAAGGAACCTAAGGTTAAGTACGTTTCCAGAAATTGGTACTTTTATCTTCCCTAATTCTAGACATTTTTATTGTTTTGGTCTTTTAGTCTGGACGGATATTTGTACTTTTAACATTTGCTTGCGTATCTGAAAGCTTTTACGCCAATCTTCCGTTGCCTTCGCGAAGATTTAGACGTAAGTTGACGGAGATTCCATCTTTTTATATATCTTCCCGGCGCAACCTCTCTCTCTCCCCGGCGCATCTTTCGTGTTATCCGGCGTCTGCGTGAAGACACCGTTCTGGATCTTCCTGGATTAAGGTGTAGAGATTTTCAGGAGTCTCAGCTCCCTGATGCCGAAAAATCGCGATACTCGCAGGTGAAACTCCCTGTCACGTCAACGCGTACGTCGAGAAAATGAGACCTCAGACTTAATAAACACACACGAACGATTCTCTGCAGAATGAAGGGGACGACTTACGCGAGCGTGCGCGATAGAACTGGTCGTTATAAGCGTAGAGGGAGGAAAAAAAGAACACAGGACGAGCACAAGAGCGCCTAATTGCTAAAGTTCGGCGAGCGATCGAGTCTCGTCGTTCTCGGCGCTTTCGCGTGACACTTTCCAAGAGCCCGAGCCCGGCGATATACAGGGTGCTCGAAAAAAAAACGGATTATTCGTTGAATCGAACGGGAAAGTTTGTCCAACTTTCCTCCGGGTTCAGCTAGTGTTTTTAAAACGGATTAACACGTTGATTGAGCGAATCGAGTCCGCGGTATCGAGCAGGTGCGGTGTTATATGTCAGATCGATGAACAGATTTTTCTCTCGCCCTGGTTTCTTCGGGGATTTTCTTTTCTCTCTATCTCTTTCTCTTTCTCTCTCTCTCTCTCTCTCTCTCTCTCTCTCTCTTTCTCTCTAGAGAGCAGAAGGGCAGATACAGCGCGAATAAATCGCTGAAAATAAGATGAGCGAGTAAGGCGCGTAATTATACCTTTCCAGAATCGCGCGCTACTTTTTGCCCAATAAAAACCCGACGCAATTCCGGGATATCCGTTCTCATTCTGGCGTGTGCCTCGGTTTAATTCTATAAAAGTATCAACCAAATTGCGACCTCGCGATTCCCGAGCTTCCGCTTCGCGTCGCGGGATAAATTAACAGCGTACATTTTAATCGACGTAAAGTCGCCATGAACACGAAGTTCCGCGCGGTAATAGATTAATCAGTAAGTTGAATATGAATGGGGGTGGCACCGAATGAATTTTCAAGCTCAATGGTTATTTATAGCATGTAGACTTTCATTTCTATGAGAAACGTAATATCTCGGTCAAGAGTGTATCTCTCTTTTTCTCTGTTTTTCTCTCTCTTTCTTTCCCCACTCTCCTACTTTCCCTCTATTCTTTTTTCCTCTAATATTTCACGCAAAAATAAAGTAAAAATACATTAGACAAATAGCCAAATGTAAAACAGTCCTCAACCTTTTTCTAGCCGGTGGAATGCGGTGTTTAAAACAGTTTACAGAGCTCTGAAAAAAGTAAAAGTCAAGAAAAATTTAGAAAGTTGTAAATTAGTAAGAGTATAATTTTTGTTATGCATACATATTATGTACATTTGACAGTATCTTGGCATAAAGCAATTAGATTTTATGACAAACGTTAACATCATTTCAATTCTATTCTGCGAATAATTTCTGCTACGTTCTAGCTTCAACAAAAATGATCAGAAATCAATATCAATACAATTTTTTTTATTCACATTAGAGTTACAGTTATAAGTTCACGGAGTGGATTAAAAAAAAAATGTTTGGTTAAGTGGGAATTATAAAAATAAAATCTAATCATTTCATTGAAAAGTTCGAGTTTGTAAAATAAATAAGTGATAAAGCGGTTTTAAAATTTGCGGTAAATCTCTGTGAAACCGACAATTGTTTGATACAAATCGGTGTGTGTTAGATATTAAAAATTAATTGAACAAACCATTCTCAAGTTGTTGTGGTTACAGTTGAAAAACACGCTATTTCGAGAACAACGCGCTTGAAGTTTACCAGTGAAAACTTTTTCAACCCTTTTCCAAGATATCGTTAAATGTGTATAGCTAATACACATGACAAAAACTCATTCATACTCCCTTTAATTTGTAGTCTTTTTACAACTCTCGGCAAATTTTACCTAATTTTTATTCTTGTCAGGGTGCTGTGACCCCTCGAGGGGAAACGGCAGGGCAGACAATGCGGCGGAATGTCGGCCGCGCGCGCCCCGAGATGGAAAAAGCGCGCGTTCGAGAATTGATTTAACCTCGTTCGTCTCGGTTTAAAGCCGGGTCGTGTGTCCGCGGGAGCATGCCTCGCAAACTTCAAAGGCCGTTTTGGCGGCCGCTAATAATTCATACGTAGCCACGCGCGAGGAAAAGTGGCGAATTATTCCGGCCGGGGAGTAACGGAATTACAAAGCGAGCGTTATGCATTCGCGAGTGCAATGGCAAATGCATGCGAGCCGCCGTCGCCGTCGCGGTTGCCCGTTCCGCGCCGAGACGTAATGTCAGTGTACGCCTACATTTTGTTAATGAATGCCGCGAGCGAATGCCCCCGGCCTTGTTGCACTCGGACACGCTCGCAAGCTGCCGCTGTTGCCGTGCGAATCCGACATTTATTTCTCGCATCTCTCACGGCCGCACGACGGCGCGCGTCGCGTAACGTTCATCGCAACGTTTAACGTCCGTCCCTGTGATAGAGAGAAAAAGAGAGGAAGAGAAGCGGTCGCTTGATGGATGTCTAATGGGCACCCAAGTGTGCCCAGCTACCCTCTAAAATTCCGACCACCGCACTCTGCAATCGATACTCGTTGAATTCTATTCGGCATACACACCGCGGAGTTTATACAGGACGCTCAAGAGTACAGTTTGCGGCACACGTGCGGGTTTGCAGTTGTAGAAAAAAAGATAACACTTTATATTTCACTATTTTATAACGCGCGCACACACACACACACACACACACACACACACACATTAAGCCTGGCTCTCAACCCGCTACGCGCCACGCGTGTTTATCTCTGTCCCGACCTATGGGAAACTCGTAGGAAAACATTTCGTTAAAGTCCATCACATTTTCCGAATAAACACCGGTGGCTGATACCAACGGCGGCGGCAATTTATTAGGCGTTATGTATGAATGGCAAATATTACGGACGATGCCGGCGCGTATGGATATTCATTAACTCTCCGGCGTGCGGTGAATATGGATGCTTATGGTGGACGTTACAAACATTCATAGGTGAAATCTAATTATGGCAAAAATAACGATGCGTGGGCACTAATAACGCTGGCATCTAACTCTGAACATTCTTACTGTTTTGGTTTTCCAAACAAGAGTTAATTAAACTCTCTTTGGATGCGAAATGTATGTATATACACAACATATGTGTGTGTATTCTTTAAATTAAAAATTTTAATATTCGTGTATAAAGATTGAGGCAAAAATACCCAGTGTTATCAGTTAGTGTTATCAGTCCTCAGGCATTGGTACTTTTATCTTATGTGATCGTATCGATATCTAACTGAAAAAAAAGAAAGAGAAAAAGGAACTCGTTCTGTCTCGTAAGATATGAATACTAATGCTCAGGTATATATTTAATCTTGAACATTTTTATTGTTTTGGTCTTTAAATATAACTGTCAACATAAAAAAATATATACATACACATATATATTGAGTATGTATATACATTTTATGAATTATCGTGGTTGCAATGGTATGTAAAAAAGAAATATATATATGCTGAATATATATACATATATTCTTAGTAGAAAATTTCAATATTCGTATTTAAAGACGAAACACGTCCGGGAACTGATGCTTTTACCTTACGTGATTATGACAAATTCTTCATTTTCTCTAAGTAGCGGAAACCACAGGAAGTCTCTCGCCTAAAAACAGCGCGATCTGCGCGCTATTCTCCGTGGTTTTAATGCACTTACGTGGCGCTGTAATTTGGTTCTTTTTTTGTTTTTTTTTTTTCACGGCCAGCCGATTCAAACGTGGGGTACGTCCTTTATTTTCCACGCCAGACCGGCCGACCGGCCTCCCTTTCTGCCCTGCCCCCGCGGTAAGGCAACTTTTCGGATTGCGGCTCTTTTCTGCGCTGCTTTTTTCGACATTTTCCGCTCGTTTTTCAGCTTTATCCGGCGACTCGATAAATTTCACAACGGCAAAAGCCGGAATTCGCCGTAGTTTTCCCATTTGTCGGCAAATTCGCTCCGGTCTCCCTGTCTGGCCGGACGATGTATATTTTATTTACAACCAGCCGAATTCCGCAACGGTGCCTTTATCATAGCTAAAATTAATCAATGAAGTATTCATTAGCGCACAGTGAGAGAGAGTAAAAGACCGCAGTAAGAGAGAAGTTAATTCAAATGCGAGGAATGAGGGGTGAATTTGTTATTAGATTAATTATAATGAGGATTAATTTGTCACGAGTTTAAGGTAATATCTGTATAATTCAAGTTTATTGAATTTCGAAGGAAATTGTAAAGACAAGAGCAAAGGAAAGCCGCTCAAAATTGAGAAACATATAAAACATTACAGATAAAGATCAAAGTATTAATTTACGGTTACGTATCTAATTCTGGCCAATTTTATTGTTTTGGTCTTTAAATACGAATATTTAAATTTTCAACACAATATATGTATATGTTTAAAATAGATGTTTTTTTATATTGCAAATTTAAATATTCGTATTTAAAGACCAAACAAAATCAACTAAAAATGTCCGCACTGAAAGAAAAAAATACCTAAACATGAAATATTCTTTTCATGGTAGGTAAAATTTACTTAAATTAATTAATTTACTTAAATCATAACTATAAATTTACCGTATATATAATTTAAACCATAAACTACTTAATTTATTTAAATTTACATTCTTCTATTTAAACAGAATGAACAATTGTTTTTATAAAAAGTTAAGATTTTGAGGAAAAGTAAATTTTCTTACTTGAAACATTTTATATTTTTATAAATAAATGCGTTATATATATATATATATATATATATATATATATATATATATATATATATATATATATATATATATATATATATATATATATATATATATATATATATATATATATATATATATATATATATATATATATATATATATATATATATCAGTACTCACCGAATAAACATTTTTTTTATTTCTTAAATTTTCTTTCTCTCACACACAGATTCTTGACATTCTTATCGTTTTCAACATCTTAAGTACGAATATTGAAATTTTCAACAGAACATATGTATACGGATTTAACGTTGAAATGTTCATATTCAAAGTCCAAAATAATAGGAATATTCACGATATCCACATAATTCACGTGTCCTGGCATTGGCATTTTTACCTTGGTCGAGGGTGGTTTGCAGTCTTAGACTGCGGAGTTATTCAAACAGCGCGAAGAAAGGACCATCGATTTGAAAAAATTGCGCGAATCCGCGTTAATACGTGATTTTCAACACGTTCTGCTTTGCAGCGTTAAACATCTAACCGGGCTGGACCAACATAAAACAACACGGTGGTGGTGGCGTGGGATCATGATGGGGATTCCGGGGGAGGGGGGGGGGAGAAGGCGGAAGCTTCGTAAAGCAGTCGGCTATTTATCAGACGCGTCCGTGTTTCGTAGGGATGAAGCGGGAGCGTTAGGGTCGTAAGTCAGGCCGAGGAAAGCGGATCGCGATTCGCGTCGCGCCGGATTCTCCCGCGCGCGCGCCCGCTGAAAATTCTGAAAAATTACGTCTCTATCCCTCTGCCCCCGCACCCCTTCCCCCTCCCCTCACCGTCGATCGATCTTTCAAAAATCCGATGATTCTCGCGCTCTGCGGACTTGCCATCGCCGCGCGCGCGACCGGACCTCACCATTTTTTTAAACCCGCTCTGTGTATACCTGGTGTGTACTCTGGTGTGTACCTTGCGCCCGTGAAACGCGACGCAATGGCGCGACGCGTGGCATTCCCGATACCACTGGTCGGCGTTTCTGTTTTTCATGGAGCTCGTAATTTTATAACGACACCACAGCGCGTCGCGGCTTTTATTTTCGCCGGATACTCTTCGTCGACTGTCTCTCTCTCTCTCTCTCTCTCTCTCTCTCTCTCTCT
>NW_022639553.1:382826-409240 GCF_010583005.1 Odontomachus brunneus | reverse complement strand
TCTCTCTCTCTCTCTCTCTCTCTCTCTCTCTCTCTCTCTCTTTTGCTCTCTCTCTTCTCCCCTCTCTCTTTCACTCTCTTTCTCCCGCTTCCTCTATATATGTATTTCACGCGATCATTTTTGCCGGTTGCAAAATAACGCGCGTGTGTTTTCATTTCTCGTCGTTGACGTCGCCTCGCTAGCTCGCCATACCGTCGTTTACAGCGGCTATTTATTCGGGCAGCAACGCGTTCGGCGCATTATACGCGTCATTTATTTTCGCGGAACGACCGCGCTTCTGTCGCGCATCCATTCGTAATCCCCGCGGAACGGGAGAGTCGGCCGCGCAATTAGAGGGGAAGTAATATTTCGCGCGATCAGGGATGCTCCAAGCGACGACGACGGTTCTCTCCCGGTTTGCCCCGGCTTCCCGTCGACGGCTTAAGGACGCCACTTCTGGCCTTTGACTTTGCTTCGATCCTCTCTTTCACTCTCTCTCTCTCTCTCTCTCTCTCTCTCTCTCTCTCTCTCTCTCTCTATCTATCTATCTATCTATCTATCTATCTATCTATCTCTCTCAGCGAATCGAATCTAGTCGTAATTGCCTTTCTACGCAAGGTTTAAACAGCCTTGTGGCTCGTGGATTTAACATCGCGCAGTTTGCCCGCACCGGAAACTCGTCTTCAGTGTTACCCTCCCTCCGTTGGTTAACTCTTTCAAAGGGTCGGTTTTAAACCGCATTCGTTTCATTTATTATAAAACGTATATAAGTTACAAAGCGCGAGCACACACGCGCGTCTGTTTGCTGTATGCAAAATGTTTAAAAAGGTTAATCCGCTTCTCAAAGGGTCAAGAGCGACCAACCGGAAAAGGAATATTTACGTAATGTGTAATATGAGTGCCCTATAATGCCTTTCCTTTTCGCCGGCGAACATGATGTCGTATATGCGGAAAATGCTCGCGTACCTCTCAAGACTGTTAGCCGTTATAAATTCTTTTGCGCTACTTTTTCTCTCATATTCCTTTTTTCTTACAAGTAACGGCGGCTTCGCGACGCAAAAAAAATTGCCGCGCTCTCTCCTCGGCTTTGCAAAGCGATTCGAGATGACACGCATTTCGCAGGGAATCATAAACTCTCACGAAGGGAATTTTGTCGCGTTGAAAACGCGGATATCGTAAGAAACTAATAAAAGATACTTTCAATAATAGGTACCTCGCACACGGTGAGAATTTTGTAGTAAAAATTACTATATAATTTTGTAACTGTAGAGTAGATATTTTGTAGTGATTGGCTCCTTTCACTTCACATATATGCTATTTGTATTTTAGAATTTAATGTGTGCTATTAAAATATTTGCTGCACTGGGAGAAAAAATATCTAACAAATAAAAAATATTTTTTAGGTAGATACTAATAACATATTTATGTGAATATTTAAATTTACAACGTGAAATTTATATATAATATGTACATTTTATGTTAAAAGTAATATCTACGAAATAAATATGTATTCAATGAGTATTAATAACGTATCTACTCTTATGCTAATATATATAAAATATCTTTTAAATAAGAAAATATACATTTTTTTAAGTTTTTCATGCAGTATTTATTCTATTTAAATAAAAGTCTTTGGATTTAAATAAATCTATTATTGGTATCTAACGAATAAATATTTTTGAATTTTTAGATATTTTTCATTATTTATTTCCAGCGAAATTTTTGCTGTTTCCAGCGAAATTTGTTGTGTTCTTTAGTAAAATAATTCTTCCTGACAGTCTATTACTGCACTACTAAGTTTGCACAGCAAAACTAAAAAAAAACATACGAACAAAAATTATTATTCGTGTTTTTATCATGTAGGATTCATTTTATCTCATAATTATTATATTTGTAATATTTCCAAGTATATCAACATGACTGTTGGATGAAAAAAAATACTTTTGATAAAAGAATTAGTTATTTAAGAGTTATTTAAGAGTTAAAGTTATAAAAAAAGTTACTTTCTAGGAGTTTTTTAAGTCGTTGAATTTGAATCGTCATTTCGAATTTCGCAATTTTGACCTCAGATTTGAATTCAGCGACCTAAAAGATAAACAAATATAGCATCTCTCTTAATTTCTTTTTTTTTAATATGCTTATATTTTCGTCATGAGCTCTTTGGCTAGTTTTAATTTTGCGAATATTTCCGCCCTCAAAGAGTTAATGTCGATGCTCTCCCCTCTTTCTCTCTCTTCCTTATTTTATCATTTTGTAATTTTTGCACGACGTTGTTCACACGGCATCGCTGTGGCTGCCGATCGATGTCCCGCAGACTCGACAAATGTTCGCGATCCGCACGGCGCCGTAAGTCCGATTCGCGCGAAAGTATTCTCTCCTCTCCCCCTGCCCTCGCACCTCTCCCCGTCGACTCGGCTCCGTTATTTTATCCAGCCGCGCGCGGTGACTTACGGTCGATCTCCGCTCGAGCCGCGTGGTCAGCAACCTACATTTCAAGCAGTTTCCCCATAGGTATTTTAGATATTATCCACGAATTGTTGCAAACTGGCACGTGAACTATCACGCGAGCTCTCGCAAGCTCGCATCCCCCTTCCACCACGCCGATACACCTTCCCTTGCAGCTGCAGCGCCGCCAACCCTCCTGCCCCTTTTCGCCGCTGACCTCGGCCTGAACTTCGAACAGATTACGCGTTCTTATTTTACCCCGGGCAACCCTGAATTTCATGCACGTGACGAGCGATCGTTCGTCATATTCCCCGTTCACGTGCATAGTCCGCGTGCCTATATTCCGCGGCGCCTTTCGTACGTCGCATCAATCGAACTGCATTTTGGCGCAAAACGTCACTTACCCTTGAATCCCGTGACGGTGCGAAAGTACGACCTTCGGGGCGGCCCGTAGTGTGGCTTTATATTTGCGTGTCCTGTTGTGTCTAAAAATACGGCGCAATGGTGTGCACGAAGTGCTGCTAAAGCGACCTTCTTTGAACGTGCGAATTTTCTCTGCTTGCAGGACGACACCCGCATAATGAAAGTCGGCGACAAGAAGCGTTGGATACACGATCCGAACAGTGAGTAAAACATTTACGCGTTCAAACAACATTTTGTATTTGCGTCGAAATCAGTTCGCGTAGAAACTTTCGTGTTCAAATTTTAACGTAGCCCCCTGTATTAATTTAACATATTGTCGTTGCATTATCTTGACTGTTCCTCGTTGAATTTTTATTCATATATTTCTTGGTATTAAGATAACGCAACAGTGTCACATTTTTGCGTCAATTTTTGACGTATTATTTGTCATTTGTTTACATATTTGCCTTGTCTTGTTAAATTAACACAAAAATTGAGGTGGATAAATTGAGACGTGCGAAATATATTGAATTTAACACACAATCTTTTGTGTAAAGATATCTTTGATCCGATATTATGTATTTATACTTGAAAAGATACACTTTGCACGGAGAGAAGAAATCCCAAAAATCTCACAAAAAATCTCGATTACAAAATCAGTTTTTAACCGGTAACTGGCTAGTAGTTTCCTGGCTGGTTTCCAAACAGCTACTGTCTAATAAATCCAAATAAAAACTGGCCAGTTTCTGATTAGTAACCAGTTTTTTTCCGGGACTGTTCCTTCTCGAAATTATTGTTGTTTTCGGCACCAACTATATCTTCTCGTTGTTCTAACAAAAAGGTAGCAGCAATATACATCTAAAAGTCATTATTCACATTGTCATCAATGCAGCCAATGTGCAGATCAATGCTGCAATCAATTGCAACAAGTAATACTTACTACAAAAAAGGTTCTCCTGATTATCATTATTTTAATGAATGTAATTCTATATACAGTGATAAATACACTTTTCTGCTCAGTGTGACAATATATGGAATTTTTTTTTGTTTATTTAAAAAGCGACTCTTTGAGAAATGAACAATGCACATCTCTGTGAGAACCATTTTTGAGGGTATAATTTTATCGACAGAATTCAATGACGAATAAAGATTTGACGAAATTCCACTCTTTTACGAGTGCATTCGATTGCGACGCGTGAAAAAAGTTGTTAAGCGCGAAATCCAATCGGGCCTTATTTTTGCACGCGCTCCAATCGCGCGTGCGTAACAGGCGGCACATTTCACACGAGATGTCCATCGCAACGCGCAATTTCACACGGGTAATTGACACTGTCGTTCGCCGGACGAATTGCGTTATGACGCATCAAATGAATTTCACGGACGGCGTGTATTCCCCGGGGGGATCCCTTCTCCGCGGCCGCGCGCGGTGTCATCGCTCGCCTTCGAATGCCTTGCGATTTTTCACCTCCGCGGTGATGCACGTTCGCGAACTTTTCGCGCCGGGAGGATCGTAAAGCCGGATATACGTACGACCGGCGTGAATTCGAATGGAATCTCTCCCGCCCTTCGGCTGGTTCGCTCCGGCGAAATGTGATATTTATCACGAGCGTTGCCGCTAAATTCTCCAGAAAATTCCAAATATTATATACTTGGCGATGCGCGCCCCTAGAATATCGTGGAAATCTGAAGTAAAAGCCGGCACGATAGACGGTTGCGAAAATGACGCGAACATTCTCGAGTATCGTGCGGCGGGCGATGCGTCTGTGCAAATATTATTCTTTTTCCTTATAAATATCGCGTGGAATCGTTGGAACTTTTTTGGAGGGCCGACTATCTCGCTTATGAATATATCACGTCGGTTCCAGCGCTATCGAACTGTACTGATCCGCGGACGGACGAAACAGTTGGAAAAAGCGATGGAAATTACTCGGAGTAGAAAATTCGTTTTTGGCCAGTAACTAGCTGGAAAATCTGGCTATTGGATAGTTTCTCTCTCTAGCTAGTATTTACTAACCTCCCAGTTTGCTGCTCAGTAAAATTGATCATAGTTCCTGAACCAACTGCTAAGCATCGTTCTATCTAATCTAAGTATTATTCTATCTTTATCGCTCATCACATGTCGAAGAAAGATAGAATAATGCTTTCAGCACGAAAGCGTGCAAGACAAACTTGGTCTTAGTAATCAATTCTTTTTTTAATTCTTTCGAGTAAGTTTTCATTGGTTCGATTCTATATTGTAAAATACAATATTATATTCCATAGGCAATATGAAAGTAACATGAAATTCGTTCTAGAAGATAGAGTTTTTTCACGTTGAAAGACTCATTTATTATAGAGATAGTCGCAGCTTTATCTTTAATTGCTGTTCTTTCTTGGCAAGAAACATTGGCCAGTATTTTCCAAGTTTTTACTAGACAGACATTGACCAACATCTGCTTGCTACTTTTTATTGACCAGTCTCTGGCCAGTAACTGGCCAAGAAACACTGGCTGGTATTTTCCTGGTCAGTTTCCACTGTCTGATAAATTCTAGCCCGTAAAAACCGACCAGATTCTGGCTAGTGACCAATTGTTCCCGGGAAGTTTTCTACTCGGGTACCACGAAAATTATGATTTCAGTCGCAGTCGTTCGCTCGATTGTTCGCATTATATCGCTTCACAGAGGATGAAATAGGTTTGTGAAATAAAATACAAATTTCCAAAATATGTGTGCAAGAGAAGAATTCGCGAAGAAATGTTCGGAGCGAAACAATCTCGAAGCCGAGACCGGTCGATCTGCACGTTACATCATCACGCGAAAATACATTTCCGCGCGCTCGCGGCGACATCGCGAATTCGCGCGGGAGTTGTAATAATTTCTATGTGGATATTATAAAATCTATCGGTGGCCAAACGAAAGGGGGTTTTCAACGGGCGAATATAACGTCGGTCGTAAAAAAGGCTCGTATTTGCATGCTGCCTTTTTAAGCGTTTCCGATTTGAATTGCGCCATCGTTTAAAATACAGCTGGATATGCCGTCGCGTCGAAGATTCCGCGCGTAAAAAGCGCTTGTGCGCTACGCCGTTAGCGAGACGGATTTATTGCTGTAAAATGTAATCCTCTTGTAAGCAGATATAGCGTGCACACCGAGGAAAGTAGAAGATAAATTCATAGAGAATAGACGCACAGTTGGATGCATTTATCCTATTTTTCTCTTTCTTTCTCTCTCTCTCTCTCTCTCTCTCTCTTTTCCTTTTGCCGCGACGTTACTTTTGTCGTTCTTCTTGTTCGTTCTTTTTCAAGACTCCCTTTTGAAATTGGCTTTGACGCATCGCGTCGCTCGGACGCGCACAATTCCCTTTAATTCATAAACGCGATTCTTTTTAATTCACTTGCACCGCCGTGGTATCGCGCGGCTGTGCGTGTCTGTTTGTACGTTTAACTCAAATTGCGTGAAACAATGAACGCGACACGCTTGCAGAAAGGCTGGCGAGCTGATTGCGCCAGCCTTCTTTAGCGTTTTAAAATCGGCCCAACTCGCCTAAATGTCACGCATTATGCACTCTCATTAATATGCGCATAATTATAATCGATCGCGCATTATGCCATACATCGACAATGTATAAATTGCGTGCAACGTGACGCGAAAGTTTATTGATACGATCGTCAATGCTTGCTATAATTAAGTGAATAATTCCATTGGCCATAATTAATAACGAGTGAGTGCTATGTGAACGCTCACGAAATATGGATAAGTGTGTCTCTCTCGGTCGTTAAAATTCAACATTAAAAGCGCGCGCATTTAGTCGTGCTCTGTGAACTCCACCAGTTCTCAAGTCGAGGCCGTTATTATTGAGAGGATCGGTCACTGACATATTTTTACAACAAACAGCTACCAACTTAATTCGCGCCTAATTTCCAGCTAGCTAATTTCCGTCCACCTTTTGCCTGAGTGTTTCCCGTGCAATTTTTACTTGAAAAGTAACGCAATTTCGCTTGCACTTACACGCACGTTTTAGTATTAAAGGGGCTGCTAAGTTTGTCGCGTGAGGAAGGCGAGAAAGCTCTTCTCTAGCAGAAAGTGTAAACGCGAACCTCGCAATGCAGTTGCGAGAGAGAGAGTGTGTGTGTGAGAGAAAGAGAGAAAGAGAGAGGAGAGAAAGCCTACGTTCGTCGTCAACACTTTAGAAGCAAGTCTACCACTTTAGGAATTTTTAATGAGAACGTTAGCGAGGAACGTTTACTAAGTGAAAATTTCTAGCGTTACAGTTCAGCCATGCGACGACGGAAACGCAATGTTAAATGTCGACGGGGATACGTGTCCATTTTTCTGATCGATTTTTATCTGGTCTACGCCAGCACGCGCTGTCGTGTTACACTAAATTCTTAAGCGGGCTCATGCCACCGAAGGTCGCAGTAACGACGATAGGTTCCATTTCCCGCCTCTCAGCGCGAAATAGTTTAAGGGCCGATGGAAGCTGAACGATGGAAACGGTGAGATGAGTCGAGTCACGTATTTAATACCCCTTCCCACAGCAGAATCTCCACCTATTCCGTGCGCTCGATTTTGCGATGTTATCCGTGCTGATCATTGCCTTCTACCTTCCTCCCACTCCCTTTCTTCGCGACGAAGGTAAGGTAGTACACGATGCATCTTTAATTCGTGCACTCAGTTCCTCGGAAGTTTTACCATTCATTAGATCGATAGTCGTTGAAAGAAAAGTAAGCAATCGACAAGAGACGAGTAAGGATGTTAGGTAGGATAAGTGAGAGCCGTTAATATGTGAAATTAATATAAGTAATTAATGATGAACTATCTGCCGATTGCGTGTTACATGTAAGATAAAAGTATCGATTCCCGGATACGTATAACGAGAGGAAGGAAATATCTAAGAAATAAAACATGTTTATTCGGTGTGAGTACTATAATAACGTATTCATTTATACTAATATAAAATTTTTCGGACAAAAATTTCTTAATTTCGATAGATATAGCTGGTGATTTTCACTTGAAAGTTCTCTTAAGGTTGAAAAAGAATCTCTCATGGTCAATTATAGATCACCATCTTATTTACTGATCGAAACGAAGAGTTTTGTCCGAAACATCTTTTTCTAAAATGTGTTATTTATTAAAAAAAAAATAACAGTGTTTATTAAAATGAGACACTTCATATAAGAGTTGAAATTGATTCCGAGTTAATTTTTTCTCGCATAAATAATCATCTTGATTGAGATACTGTACTAAACTGCAAAATATAAACAAAGTTGGCGTGTATCACTTGGTGAAGGTTACTTATGAATGCACGAAGTCGACGATATGATTATCCCTTTTCTTTTCCTTTCTTCTGTTCTCTCCTCATTCTACTCTCTCAATCTCTCTCCCTCTTCCTCCTTGCCGTCTCTTCGTTTATCCGCGAAAGAAAGTCCTCAACTCTAATCGCTTTCGTAACTTGCGCTTTAATTAAGGGAGAGAAGTTTGATTTCGACAATCTGTTATTAAAATCAAGATCGGCGAGCGCGGGTTATCGGGACCGAGAACGAGGAATATTTCGAGTATTCCATAAATTCTCTCACGCCTGGGCTCATAAATACGTTACGCCGGGCCGCTACATTTTTCATCGATGCAAATGCAGCCGCGAAACCGGAAATAGCGGCAGTAGTATTTCACAATAAGGGAACAACCGTAGAGATTATTCGCGACTAGAGGCGTAAGGAAAAAAAAGGAGCGGCGTCTCGGCCACGCCCTGCGGCCGGCAAATTGCGATAAATTACGCCGAGCGATACGCACGATTACGCGTTATTTATACGTCTTAATTTATGCGCTATTTCACAGCGTCCCGAGCGGAACAGTCGTTCGCGACGCAGCGGAACGGCACGCCGATCGACAGCGCGCGCGGCCGCAAATTGATGCTCCAGCGTGCAGGTATAATTGGGCACGGCCGTAATAATAACGCGATCTTACACGATAATACGTACGTCGCGGACACCTAATTATTATATCTGATAATATGTATCAGGGGGGAGGGTACACTCATTACACATACGCCGGGTAATACGTGCATCGCGATGCTGTATTCTCGTCGCGCGGTTCACGCGCGTCCGCATTAGGATACGCGTGTGTTTATCATTATGTAGATTTTTATCGGCCATATCGAGCAATTTTGTTACAATGTCGGCGCAAAAAAATACGGCGCAAATAACCGTTCTCATTACGCGAGGCGAGGCGCCTGCATCGCAGTTTCTCCGGTGAATTGCGATTGTCTGACCGTTCGATTCCTCAAAATTCTATCGCAAACTTTTCAAACATCCATTTGGCCAGATGCTTAACACAGGATTTTTACTACACAAGCTTCTCGTAAACTTTCACGACTCATGATGCGAGGAGATGCGACGATTTTGTATCTTCGCGATAAATTGACGATAAAAATATGAGACTCCTTCCGTTGTTCGATTAACTGATAATTAATTAACAGTTCAATTCCAACATAATTTCCTTATTCAGTCGCCGAGTGGGGTTACCGCTCAGTGAAGCTTAAAGTCATAAGAACAGACCACTTTCTGACACGTGAGCAGTCAGTTCCTCCGGAAGTGTTTCTACTCGGGCAAAAGAAGAGTATCTCGTGCAAACGTCGGGTAGCCTGATTAAAACAAGATAATCGCGATCAATTTCCCGTAGCGGCGCCGAGTAAGACTTAACGAAATGACGAGGGGGGGAGTTGAAGAGAGAAAGAGAGGCCGGGGAGAAAGACACACCGCGTGTGTGTCCCTTAAATTTCCGACATCCCCTCGGGCCGCCGTAAGATTTACGAGGCGCGCTTATTACGAAATTCCGAGCGGAGTTCTTCCGCGCGCGGCAAATCAATTTCTGTCGGCGCACACGCGCCACTTAATCGTCAGCGCGAGAGAGCATGTATCATCGTGGGCATAGTCATCGGGCTGCATGCAAATATGCGTTCGCACATGGTGTGGTCTCAGGACACGGCGCGCGATTGCATCCGCCGCGTCTGCATCCGCATCGAGCGCGAGGCCGCGTTATCGTCGTCGTCCGCGTTATCTATCGGGTGTCCCGTTGTCCTCCACGCCACCGGCGTCCAGCGCTATTAGCGTCGTCGATCATTCCATCTCCGAATACGAGAGCGCGATCGATCGATGTGCACGCGCCCGTCCCATTCCATCCCGCGTCTCGTCCCGTCCCATCCCATCGCCGTTCCGAGACGCCTAATTCGCAGCGCGAGCCGCCGGTTCCGTGCGCATTGTGTCGCGTAATCGCCGGTATTGTAATATACGCTGTAATCCATATTGTAATATCGTCGAGTCGGCCGCGCGCCCTCGACGCTACGATAGCCGTGCGATTTATGGTATCCGCGGATCCCTCGTGGCGACGTAGGTAATGGATAGAGAGGATCAGCCGTCTCCCGCGACTATCGGCCGCTCCCGTAAATCGTGCTCCAAGCACACGGAAAGAACTCCCGCGGCGGTGCCAGGTAATTTAGGTGACTCCGCTCCGAGGACTGCTCGCGGAAGGAAGGAAGCGAGGCAGGTAAGCAAACAAGCGAGCAGGCAGGCAAGCAGGCAGGCAGGCTTGCGAACGGAGAACAAGCAGACGCAATCTTCTCCGTTCCGCGGTCAAAAACTGTTAACTGTATCAGCGATTACAATACGGTAATAGCGAAAGTTAGTCGTGTTAATGCGGCGACGTTAGCGGTCAGGGCAGCCGAGTGGATCTCGAGCTTTTATGAAGTTGCGGGGTAAAAATGGACCACCTAGCGCGACCGCCGGGGAACACTTCCGAGTAAATTAGCACGACCGTCGAGCGAGAGCCAGCCAAGAAAGAGAGAGAAAGAGAGAGAGAGAGTCTCGAGGATCCGGTCTTTTCTGCAATTATAATATATCCCGACGTCACGCGCGCCACCTGACGTTCGTCATACTTCGCTGGGTCGCTGCGGAGGTCTCGTCCTTTCTTTGCCGCCCCCAGCCGCCACTTCCTCTCGGTCTTTCTCGCTTTACTGTATAATCAGCGTCGCGGTCGAGAATAAGGAGCATCATCCCCTTGTTCTTCGCGGCGAGTTTGGCGTTATAATGCCGGTAACCTGTCCGTTACTCACCGGGGAACGATTCCCGGTTATGTTTCGTTTCTTTCAGCCATGCCGAGAACTTCACCACTTTGTCGAGCATAATAGACAGACCGACTGAACGACTGGCGACTGGCGGGGAATCGCGTTACTTCTTAATGCCACCGTCGCCGTCGCCGTCGCCGCCGCACGTGCAATTTCAGTATTTCATTTCATTGTGAGACGCCAACTTTTTTACGCCCTGTGATCTTTGTGGTTTCCAGCGCGTGAGCGCGCCCCCGTTTGTCTCGCGTTTCGCGGTCTCGCTGCATCTCACGTGTCGTTTAATCTTTTAAGGTAAAAGTACCAATGCCTGGACGTTAGTAATGCCGGTACTTAACTCTGGACATCCTAATTGCTTTGGTCTTTAAATAAAAAGGTTTCGAATCTCAATATGGAATATATGTATACAGAAAAAAATTAGTATCCATTTAAAAACAATATATTGAAATTAATAATCGTTGTTTCATGAGTAAGCAACGATACATGATTTTGTTAGAAGAACTGTAAAGTCTTGAATTTCAATAGTATCAGCTAGTTTTTGGCCGGTACTCTTCAATTTTTTATTAGACAGAAACTGCTCGACATTTATTTACCATTTTCTATTGCCTACACAGAAATAGTAATTGATGTTTAATATTAATGTACTCAAATTGACAATCATTGTTTTATATATAAACAACGATATATAATTTTGTTAAAAAAATGTTTAAATCTTGAATTATAAAATGTATTGATGGAAATAATTTATTTAACTCTATGTAATTTATATAATTTTAATTCTAGGATTTTAAACTTTACTCGGACCAACTTTTCAAACCATTCTTAAAAACATGTGTTTTATTTTTCCACAATAACTTTTTCCAACTTCACTAAATTGCAACAATATTAATTCGTATACCCCGATATTTTCTACATCGATTAAAAAAAGGGAATTGAATTTCAATCTTTTTTTTCAGGAATTATAAGCAAATAAAAATGCGTTGGGTAAAATTTACCCATGTTTAGAGTTTATGTAACGTTTTGATATTTATAATTCTAAAGTTAAGAGATTAACATGTTAGAAATAAAGATATCTGCAAAACGAAGAATGTCCTTTCTTTCTTTGTACGTGCATATTAAACATATATTCTACGTTTAAATATCCATATTTTTAAAGATCATAAAAACCACTAAAACCATAAAAATGTCCAGAGTTAAGTACGAGTGTTATCAGCGTGTCGTTAGGCATGATGCTTTTACGTTAATGCCGCGCGCGAGATCTCGCAGTCGACGCCGGGAAATGTATTTCCGATTGTTCGAGCTCTTTTCAATGAAAATCCTGGAGCCATTTTCCGCGACATATATTTCGCGAATGACGGCGGAAGGATTAATTGCAATAGACGTTGACGCGGACATTTTACGTGCTACAGTTTCCCGTGTAATGACTCTCTCGTAATACTGTGTGAATTGTTTTCTATCATGAATGCGTAACGGCGCAATATGTCCGACCGTGCTCGGCAACAACGCGGAAGTGTGCCTGCAGAGGATCTCATAATGTAACGATAAATCGTTAAACATGCGCGTGCAACCTTTGCATTGCAGCTTCCTTCCCCGCGGGATGCGCGCAATTATATTTAATAAAGAATCCCGCGCGTCTCTTTCTCTTTCTCTCTGCCGAGCGCAGTTGCAACGCTCATGTTCGCGCAAATACTCGCACGAAGACGGAAGGCCGGATCTTGCGAGACGAGTATTTTTCTCTCCTCGAGGGAGCAACTGTCGGATTCTATTTATTCCCTAATTTCCTTACGTAACGCAAAAGTTGCCTCACGCGCTTAAAGGTTAACGTCAAAATCCACACTCGCTCGTAAGTTTGCGGCGGCTTTCGCGGTCTCTTAGCGGAAGCACGACCTTCTCTCAGCCGCCTCCTCAGCCGGGAATACCTCAAATATTTTTCCCAGCCGGCTGGGGAAAGCCGCTCGCTACGAAACTCCCGACTTTACTGCCGCGAAATCCGGAGTTACGCTCGGCGGATTGCTTCGATCCGCCGAAGAACCGCTCAAATATGGCCGGCGAATGCTTACATCCCGGAGATATACCTTCTCCTCTGTCTGCTCCTATTGTCGCGGATCCGACGTCTCCTGCGCGCGACGACGTGCATCGACAACGTCCCCCGTCGCGACTTCCAGCCCCCGACAAGGGGTGGTGAGTCTCTTTCACGCACGGAGAAAAAGTGCCGACGCGCGCGACACCCTCGTCCATCCGGAGAGACGACGGCGACAGCAAGCGTCGACGATATCGCTCGCGAGATCTCGCGGATCTCTCGTGGCTTCGGGGGATGCGTGTTTTCACCGCCGTCGTCGTTGTCCACGAGCTAACGCGAGTAAAAGTTTCGCAGGTATCACGGCGATAGCATGAACGTGACAGGGCTTAACTATATAGCCACCACCTCCCCTCTCTCGTCTAATCCCGCGAAATTAAGCCGTCAGGAAAGTCTTGGGGCCGAGTCTTTCTTAATTCATGTACGGTCGACTCTAATTCCGCGCCCGGATGTCCTGCGCGCCCTCGCGCGCGATATTCTTCCATCGTAGAGTAGAGAGAGCAAGAGAAAGGGGGCGAAAAGAGAAGGGGGAGAGGGAGAAAAGGAAAGAGAGAGAGACAAGCTCGGCGCGTCATAGGAGAAACTTTTAATTGGATATTTTGAAATCTTTAACGTCCGGGGTTCAGGCGACTGCGAGGGCGGGTGTCGCCCCTTTATCGACTGTCAGGGTCGGCCGTCTTCTTCCTCTTCTTCTTCTTCTTCT
Source organism: Odontomachus brunneus (assembly GCF_010583005.1). Classification (NCBI taxonomy): domain Eukaryota; kingdom Metazoa; phylum Arthropoda; class Insecta; order Hymenoptera; family Formicidae; genus Odontomachus; species Odontomachus brunneus. Next base: position 395,541 of record NW_022639553.1, on the reverse strand, counting down.
TTTTCCTTGGCCTTCTGCTCCGTCTTCCGCTCAGTCTGCCGCGAATATTACACGGCGAGCGGAAACATCGCGCGATTTCACGCGACACGCGCCAGGGAAGGCTTCCTGTGCGGCTATACTTACGACTGTATACAGAAAAAAATTAATGTATACACTTAAAGTTAATACAGTTAAATTAGCAATATCATTGTTTCATATATAAGCAACAATATGTCATTTTGTTAACAGAATTTTTACATCTTAAATTTCAACAGTATTACGTGATTTTATTTGAATATCATAATAGTCTCGTACAATATTGTTATTATTATTTTGATATCTTTTTCTGACATTTATAAAAACATATTTTCAATCCAATATTTTGTACTTTACATTCACGAATATTATTTTTGAATAATAAGAACAGATTCTTTTTTAAGATAAACCGAAATCTTACTGTTAGATTCTTCTTCGTTGAATCATATAAGATATATTTTTGCAGGAAACTTATCTTCTCGTTTGACACTATATAATTTCATTTGGAGATTAACGTATCAAAAATAAGGATATTCTTCAAACATAAATGTTCTCTCTTTTTTTATACAAATATTTAAATAGTTTTTTAGTAACATTCGTAATGCAACTTATTACACACTTATATGAGCAATAATGAATCTTTCAATAAACTCGGAAGTATCCAGAAATTTTTACAAATGCTTTCGTTGCAACTGTCACACGAGAAAGAACATCAAGAAAGAAACAAACATTTATGAGTTTAAAACACTTTTCGCTAGTTTATTCATAGTAACGCGAATGATAAAAGTATAAGCTCTTCAACAAGCAGTTAATCGCGTAAAAGCGAAGTAAAAAGCCGCTTGTGTTTAATTATACTTTGTTTGATTACCGTAGCGATTAATTTATAATAGATCGTGTGCACGGTTGCTTCGGCGTTAATAACGATAAGATAACTATTGCATATATGCTGTAATTACAGCTTTTGTAACAAAATTCTCTCTCTCTCTCTCTCTCTCTCTCTCTCTCTCTCTCTCATATACGGTTTAATATACATTATTTAATTAATTAATTTTCGCGCTCAGTACATCGATATATTGTAAATAAATTCAATTAATCGATGTAACAAATGTGCATTAAAAATATACGCTTCGAAAATTATGAATTTTGTTATCGTTGATTGTTTTTAAGCGTATGTTAATAGTATATAGTATGTTAATAATCTCACGCACGTATATTTTATAAAAGCGGATGTTTCTTTTTGCAACAGATTGGAAATGGATCATATTTCTTTAGATTATATTCTTTACAGAGCGATTAATCCAATATGTTAACACTGCAATATGGGCGCGACTGAATTTCGACGCGAGTTATCACTACAAAATTCTATAAGTTCTTACTATATTGCCACTCGAAAAGCTTGGCAACTCCGGCTGGATATTAGCCAGTTTTATGTTTGACGCAAAAACTCTCCTACTCTCTCTCTCTCTCTCTTCCTCTTGTCGTCAGATGCTCATTTATTTCTTGTCTCCAGCGTTGCACATTTTCCAAATTACAAAACGCAAGACTTTCTTGCACGCTCACGAATCGAGACAAGTGGAATGCACATGGAAATGTTATCTAATTGAGAAATAATTACGTAATTGCGCGCCACTGCGATCCCTTATTTTTATTAAAGACGAGTTTCATCCGGGATATTCTCTTACTGAAATGAAAAATCACCGAATTAAAAAACGATTCCGAGATTTCGTCTTCTCAACAAAAAGAAGATTTTACCCTCATATTTTTAAACTCATCACGAAGCAGAAATTCAATAAATAGCTTTCTAAGATACTCGAGATGCATACATTGATGTTAAAAGCACGACAGTTTTCAATATCACGATCACGGATCGTCACCGATCTAACAAGGAACACTAGGCGATAAAAAAATTCAAAAAATTTTTAAACTTTGTGTACGAGTAGTTCATCCGTAACACAAAACTATTTTTTGTTCGTGCAGAAATACAATTTTAGGGGGTGAAACACTCTTTTGAAAAAAATAGTTTTTTTTTCTCTTGAAGCGAATATCGTCGAAACTATAAGAGAGAAAAAATTTTCCAAAGTAAAAATTGAATGATTTCAAGAATACTTTAGAACTATAATAAAAAAAAGTTTTTTAATTGTGTATTTATTGTATACTCCCAACTCCATCCCTATTTAAAAAAAATTTTTTATTATAGTTCTAAAGTATTTTTGAAATCATTTAATTTTTACTTTGAAAAATGTTTTCTCTTTTATAACAATTAGAAGTATCCTAATATTCCTATGTATCGTACAAAAATGCGTAATACAATATGTTGAAAAACATATTTTCTCTTTAGTATTGCATTTTTACAATTTGTTTACTTTATTCCTGACTTTTAAATTTTTATCTCTGTATTACAATAAAACTGTGCGCACATTATTTTGAATGTTTAAAGTGTACGTATATAAAAAATTAGGTTTTTGTCGCTACTTTTTAATTATCTTTTTCTTTACTAAAGATAGAACAATATAATGTATTTCCATAACAGCACGGTTTAAAATATTCCCAAGATGACGTTAAATGACGTATTATCCTCTGCAATGATTTAAAATATAATAACTGCGCGATTCGGATCTAGATCGGGACTTTTTTTAAATAAGTATATCTAAATTTTTTTTCTTTTTTTGCTACTTTTTTTAAATTTAGGAAAACAGAATACAAAATATACCCACTTTGTATTTGCTATGCTAAAAAAATACACAATAATTTAAGTAAATAAAAAGGGATTGAATATTTTCATCATAGAACTTTTGCAGGCATGTACCACTTAAGGGCTTCATGACGTTGGAGACTTCTTTGATGCGTCATTAAAACATCATTTCACGTTTATTTCACCTTCTCTCAGCTTATACCTAAAAGTGGAATAACTTTTGATTCAGCTTTCTGAAGCCTGACCTGCAATGCGCTTCCTTTCTTTATCTCTTTTTAACTTAAACTTCAAACCTTAAGCTTGATCTACAATGTGTTATTTGCTTCTTGTTTTTTTTTTTTTCTTTATCTCTTTCTGACTCACACCTCAACTCTTAAACTAAAAAAAAGACAGAGAACAAGAAACAGAAAGCAAAGAGCACCTTGTAGATTAGGCTTTAGGCCAGAAGAAAATAGAGAGCAAGAGACAAGAAGCAAAGGGCACATTGTAGATCAAGCTTTAATCAATATCAAATTGTTTGTGATCACTTGTAGATGCAACACGCTTAGATTAATCTCCAATTTTCTCATTACTCCTGAGGCAATGCAGCCTTAATGATGAATAACCCAACGCGGGTGCGCACACACCTGTCTCCGTCGCATATCCGCGCGTGTCGCGACCGGTAGTTCGAGAATGATTCGCGAATGAAACGGACCGAGATATGTGAGGGGAAACGCGGAAGCACGAGCGAGGATCTCCGCGTGGGTGAAGAATAATGCATCATACCGAAAAAATACACACATTCGCGCAGCCGCCAGCTGCGGCCGCGCGTTGGCATATGCGTTTTTATTCGGCGGTCGCGCGCGCTGAAGGCTTGACTGAAGAGAGCGGGGTCCCATTTTATTGATTGCGAGGACAGGCGAGGAGAAGACATCGGCCGGGGGTGGCGGTGCCGCTGGCGTCGGTGGCGGCGGCGGCGGCGATGGTGGTGGTGGTCGGTCCCGGGGTTAATGGAGAAGAGAGATTCGGTCGGACGCGGGGGTGGCTGGCTGCGCTCTCGCGTACGACCAATATCGCTTGTCGGCGATTTCCAGGCGAATGGAAATGCTCAGCAACGGATGCCCCGCCGTGCACGGCGGATCATACACGCTCGGCGGCGGATAGTTTCGCTTCGCGGACAGAAAATCCGGGATTGACGGACGCGCGCGTCCACGCGATACCGATATCGGCTCTCTCCCCCTCTCTCTCTCCCTCTTTCACTCTCTTTCCCGCAATCATCGAGGCTCTCGTTATTGCTACGAACGATTGTCGTTCGCTTGGCGCGGGGGAGAATTATGAGACGCGGCGATTAACCTTCCCTCGCGTCGCGTGCTCTATTTATGGCGAAATGCTCGACGAGCAGCGGCAGGAAATGTGTCTTCGTTCTGTGAGCGCGGCAGAGAACTGTCTAATTAAATCTACGCATAGCTGTGATTTTATATAAACGTAACGCGCACGAATATAATGTAATACAGGCGTGTACAGGTTGCTCGTGTACAATTAGTTTCGCCACGTGGCGAATAATGTTCAGCTCGTCTGCTAATAACGACGACGAGGACGAATAAAAAGATAAGCGGGCGAATATAAGAGCGAGGTTCTACTCCCCAAGATAGAATTATCCGAGGAGATTAAGCAATATCTGAGCTGGCTCTATCGCAGAGCCGTTTCCGACTTGATTTTCAAGCGGGCTTCGCTTCTTAATAACCAGCCAGAGCTTTTTATCAATCCTGCAGCTTGCCGAAGCTCACCGTTGCATCTTGGCAACGGTAGATAAAATGGAGAATAGCGAAGACGGGATTCTTTTCTAGGCAATGTGTATCTTTATTGCTGGAATCTTGAAGATAAAGGGCGCGAAACATTGGAATCTGTTTGCTTTAAGCCACAGAATATGTAGATCTCATCCTGCGCGCGATATCTCTGTAGCGCACACTATGAAAGATAAAGTAGGCTTTAGTCTGTCCACACGACGCGCAGGGATAGCGCAAAATCGATTTCTGTTTGTTTCCCCAGGCGAGCTTTGTCGTCCACTCAACTGCAAGAAGAAGGAACTCTGCCTCCTGGAGGACACGTTCACGGCCGTCTGCGTCTCGAAAAAAGAGCTTCACAAATCAGGGTGAGTGTCGAGTCTTTCGTTTGTTTCTACTCTCTGAAATACAGGAGAGCACTTCAATACGTCCGTTATATACGTGTGACAGCAAACATTTTTTTTCTATGTCCGCGTTATCAAACTCTCTGCGTCTGTTTATGACCGATTTCAAAAAGAAAGGAGGCTATCAATTTGTATTGTATTGTATTTATATTTATTTGTATATCTCTCATATAACTCGAGAACCGTTAAAGATGAAATTTTTCGTAACATGTTTAGTATGTTATCAGCATGGTTTTTAGATTGTCCAAATTTGTCCAAATGATCTGGAAATTAGGTAATTTTATTGCTTTCCTGAAAATACGAGAACATAGAGATACAAGATAAAACTTTTATTTTTAGTCGACGTAAAGATAAAACTTTTCTTAAACGACGTAGAAAACAAATTCTTAGCAAATGATTATAAAGTAAAAAACTTGAGAAAAAATAGAGTACATTGAGAGCAAAAATATTTGAGAAATAAATATTGTAAGTCAGTCACAATAATTAGTTGAATGAAAAGTTGTAACTTCGAAATATATTTTAAAATATGGGATATCTAGCCCCAGCCTTCCCTAAAGGGTCTGTCTTTGCGTGTACACATATGTCAAACGTTCGACCAATTAGCAAGCTGGTCACTAGCTCTTTATCGTGAATACTTAAATGTAATAACCTTCCTTTACTACGTAGCCCACTCGCAACACATAGAGCATAAGCCACAATATTGCTGGGCGTAGCTTACGTTAAGCGCATCATTGGTCGAGACATTTATGCGCCGTGCTTACGTCTTTATCTAAATCCCCCGGCCTTTATTCGGGGCCAGGAACGGCGGCGGCGGCTGCGGCGGTATAAGCTGATCTCTCGTAAGGATCCTCTCGTTGCACCGGCTCCAAATTTACTCGCCGCAAACAACGATAACGCGTAAATCCTCGACTGGCGGTGTGTACTGCTCGCTTCCGACTAGCAATTTTCCAAAGTGGCCCGGCATTATCAATCTCGTAACACGCCAATTTCTACGGCGGTACGAATAGCCGAAATTCTCAGCGCGGCGCGGCCCGTCGACGGCGCGCATTTAAGCAGCGCAATATTAATGACGATATCGCCCGCAAAACGGCATTAAACCGCGTCCGAAGCCGTCCCGGTGATCATTGATTCCCCGCGGTGCTTATTGCCAATTAACTGCAATTGGACGTTTCCACGGCGATATATGGCGCACGGCGTACACATCCCGAGCCCCGAATCTCGATCAGCGGCATTCATCTTGGAGCACCATGTACGACATTAAATGACCTTAATGCGTCATTAACGGCTGAACAGCCCGATATGGCTGAATCGATGCCGTCGGAGATTAATTCCGCCGGACGCGTTGATTATCGCCGGCGTTTCACTTTCGCGCATCGATTTCGCGTTCGATCGGCTCGCATGCCACGTGCTGGCAGACCGGGGCTGCTTTTACACACGAGCCAATTCGTCAGCACGACAGCGTACGGTTAAATAATCTCTCTCCGAATCTTCTCTCTCGATTGCCCCTCTGTTGGCGAATAGTTACATTCGAAGACGCTTTCATAGATGTATAGAACGTACATGGGAAATATACTGTAGTAAAAATTATAACAAGTGATCTTTTGCCCCCTTAAAGTGAGTCAGTGAAAATATTTCTTATTGAATCCGTAAAAGTAGTACTGCACCGATAATCAGTGAGTATATTCACTGGTCCAACTGATTTTGATCAGTGAAAGTAAGCTTCCATTGCAAAATCTGTAGTATACAGATTCGTTACACGTTGTACAAAATCCAATTATCCGCGTTCGTGATAATGGAATTAACGATTTTCTTGCAATGACACCTATCTGCGTCCGCAAACTGCATTAGTAACGGTAAGAGTCTTTATTATTATCTGATCTCTTCAGCGAGATTTTACTGATTGCAGAGCTATATTTGTAACTGAATCACCAGTGACTTCATCAGCATTTCAGTGAAGAATACACGGAATGTCTTCAGAGAATGGGTCGTACAGGATTATAATCACTGTATACTCAGGTAGAATTTTGTCGGGACATGCCCCAAGTCCGTAAAAGGCCTAGATAGACATGCTCTAAAATAGGCTTGGCATTGTTGGGCCTGGAAAGGGCGTACAAAGGCAAATTCTGAGTAGAATTTCCTTAACAGCTCTTGAATAGATACTATTGGGGATGCTCCTAACTAGGCTTACCACTGTTGCGCTTAGAAAGGACCTACAAAGATAAATTCTGAGTAGAATTTCCTAAACAAGCCCTGAATAGACATTGTTGGAATTCCTCTAACAAGGCCTACCATTGTTGTGTCTAGAAAGGGCCTACCGAAGTAAATTTTGAGTTAGATTTCCTAAATAGATCCTGAATAGGCGCTGTTGGAGATGTCCTTAACAAGTCCTGCCATCGTTAGGCCTATATATGGCCAAGCAAAAGGATTTCTAAAGGAAAATTCGTAAATAGGCATAGATGTGGATGTCCGTAGACATCAACACAACAAGACATGTACTTATATAATTCAGTCAGGGTCTTATTCAATTTTTGAAATAGTTTAAAGTCTTACAGAATTTTAGTTTACAGTCTTAGACAGTAGTAAAATTGACAATTTATTTATTTATTAATTTACTTCATAAGTTTGAAGTAAAACCAAAATACCTATGATTTTGGTTCTCAAAAATACAGTCTTCCAAATAAGGCGTGTCCACATAGGGTTCCACACAGCAAACCTTCCGCAAGATAACTTGGAAATTATATTGAAATATAACATTGAAATAATTTAGAAATATTTGTGAAACATTTTATCAAAATCTTGTTCACTAAAATACTTTAGAAATCGCTTATAATAAGCATTAATTTATATATTTATATATAAATTTAATTAATTTAATAAAATCTTATATGGTAAGGTGGATTTCTCCTTCTTTGTACTCCTTTATAATTACTCAAAGTTTTATAGTCTTTTATGACTTTATTTATTTAATAACAATTAACAATAAAAAAGTTTTATTATAAAAATTTAAAAATAATGAAATGGAAGTGTGGAATTTTGTAGATTTCACCTCATTAGCTAAGGGCTAAATTAACAATAAAAGTATGAAAAATATAATTTTTATTAAAATTATATCATTTTATTAAGTTATATTATCAAAAAATTATATTACTATGTTAATCACAACACATATGGACAAAATGTAAGACGCTTATATCGATTGAACAAGTGACGTAGTATCTAAGGCAACAGATTCATAATCCAGAGGTGCCTCAGGCAGGGTCCAGGTTCGAGTCCCACTAGTGTCAGTGAGAATTTTTAAGTGTGATGTAGTATTGGAATCAAGTAATCTAAAGTTTTCAAATAAGATCAGCAAGCGCTGTGACTTTTACGAATAGTTTCTATTAGAAAATAGTAGTACATATTTATACATAAAAGAATATTCTTTTCTATTTAGGGATGTTTAGAAAAGGCCTACATAGGCGTGCCAGAATAGGGTCTCGTCAGATTTACAAATCAGGCCCTGACTTACAAAAGCGTTACATCTCTGTACAGGGCTTATTCGGGCTTGCCTGAATGGCGCCTAGACAGAAATGGGGAAAAACTATCTAGGGCCTTTACAAGCTCTTTTTTAAATTCCTACCCGGGTATCTTTTAAAAAATATTTGCACGTTTGACTTTTCATGACAAGATTGCTCAAATAGTCAAATTTACTATTTCCATGGTAATTTATACTACAATTTCACTATTGTTTAGCCTTGCAAAAAGTAAAACTAGACGTAATTGTAACGTAATTTTCTATAGTATATTTTCTATAGACGTAATTGTAACGTAACGTAACGTAATTTTCTACTATAGTGTTTTCTCTGTGTATACCGATTTTGCCAAAGTAAACTTATCACGTGAGCGTATATATCATGTCATAAATTTGCTTTTGATCACATCCGCTTTGGAAAGCGGATACATCCCGGTCACGGGAACTTCGATTACGATGATAATCTTCCAGTTTCGTTTGCGGAGACTACACCGTCGTTTTACTCCTTTCTCGTGGTAGATCAAGGAAAATCTCGGCTCACTTGGTGCTTAATCATCTTAGCGATTTCGAAATTTGATATCGCCTGAGATAGACAGACAGAGAGAGAGAAAGAGAGAGAGGGGGGGGGGGAAGAAAAAGAGGAGCGCATATTCTCATCGCGGATCGAAATTTCTCCGACGCCAAAGGTTACCGTTGACCGTAACGTACCGAGTCATCGTGAGGGATCGCTTTTGATAACGGACTCGACACCGTTAAATATGATTACATTGCTGCGCTCGGCGCGGCCGCGAGCAAACAAAATAATAACGACGGTGAAACGAGACACCCGGCGACTTAGGATGCGCACTCTCGCGGTTAAATAGCGGGGAGTTTAGTCCGGTAACGTAGTTCGAGTAATGGTCGTTTAATTTTTGTCCCGCATAAAGCTAATTCGCGCTTCGCGCTGCAATTTCTAGGGCGTAGCGTCGGTGCCGTGGGCAGGGTTGTAGGACACGAAACTTCATAACGAGCATTAATTCATCGAATAAAGTAGGTTCTATGCAAATCGCGCGCGCGTTGAATCGCTCAAAACTTTCCACCAAGGCGCGGGACGGAGCAATTAGAATTCGAAGTTGAAACATTGAGCTCGCGCTTTATTTGCCATACAAAAAGCGTCCTGCCATTGTCCATTAATTATTGCGAAACTGTGTCGGCGTCCGGCAAGAGAAAGAAGCAAGAACAGTATTAATTATCCGCGACGTGGCTACAAGTCAGTTCTTGCGCCCGCCAGATACTCAGCGAATGCAAATATGCCGCATTTATATCCGCTACTATTGTTACATCGTCTCGAGTATATCCACTTTGGATATTGTATTAGTTTATCTTACTGTGGTGTCTATATTTCTTCTATACGAAATGTAGACTACATTTTATTAAAGTACATTTTGTAAAAATGCACTTTATATTCTTTTCCTTGCAGGAGAGGAATCATCTTTGCCAAATCAATTGAACATGTTTACTCACCCTCTTTCTTTATTCTTAAATCGCTCTGTATCAAGTTTTTGCCTACTTTTGCTCATTGCACAGAAAAAAAATATCATTTTACTTTAATAAGAATACTAATAAGAATATATCTTTCTTTGTTGAATCATATGAAACATTAATAGAAATAATTTACCTCTATTTAACGTTGCGTAATCTCATTTCAAGATTAACATGTCAAAAATAAAGATATCTTGAAAACAAGAATGCCTTTTTCTGTGTATTTACTCGAATGCAGTATGTACTTTCTCGTGCGTGTAACTTAATTCCCGCGCTTGCAGGAAACCTTTCTAGCGCATAATTAATCTATCTGTCTATAGTGTGCCGCCCGTAAATATCGTATATCGTCTCGAGCGTTGGCTTGATATACGTACTCGTGTCATATAAACAAATGACGAGCTGTTGCAAAAAAAGAAGAAGTAAAGGAAAAATAACTATCATATTGTTATCACAGAGCGTATCTTTTGCGCGTGCCTTATACGAGATTTTTCCATTACCTTTCGTTACTTGAAAATAAAGCAGCACAGTGATATTTATCGGAATAAAGGAAATGGAAATTTCTGCCGGGCAACAAGGCGTGCAGCGGGAGGAAGGTTACTCATTTAAAGCTCGTTAGCGTATTTCTTACGTTAACGTGATTTCGGTCGCGCAGTCTATTGTAAATTGCCGTGAATGTGTTTCAGGGACATAGTGATTCCGAAGTCGCGGGCGGTTCAACAGAGACGGATGAGGACTGAGACCTCGGTCGACCCCGACGACGACGACGCCTTCTTCGATTCGGAGGACGACGACGAGGATCAGGACGAGTCCAAGTGAGTGACAACTGACTCTATTATCGTTTAACACTAGAATGCCGACAATTCCCGTTGGATGTCTTAGAGAGTTATTCTAGCTCCTCGCGATTTCCACATTTTAAAACTCTCTATAATCCACATTACTTGTATTAACGATTACTTTTTAACGTGCCAAGAATACAATTTACAAAATATAAACATTTTATATATTGTGGACAAATCACAACAGTTTTCATAATTTTTCTAAACTTTTATTTACAGAAAATATTGTATTTACAGAAAATATTTTATTTACAGAAAATATTGTAAAAAGAAATATAATTTTAGCATAATTTTTACTATTTTTTTTCATTTACTTAATTTTAGAGGGCAAATAAGTAATAATTGTGGAAATTTTTTAAATTTCCTAGAAAAAATAAGAAGTGTTACAATTATTACTTACTTGCCCTCTAAAATTAAGTAATTGAAAAAAATAGTAAAAATTACGCTAAAATTATATTTCTTTTTACAATATTTTTTGTAAAGTTAAACAATGCTGAAATTGTAGTAAATTAATACAAAAATAGTAAATCTGACAAGAGAGAGAGAAGGACCTACATAAAGTAAAAAAATATTGAAGTTTAATTAGTATAATTAAAGTTAGTATAATTAAGTTGAATTAGTATAATTTTGTAAGAAGTCAAAAGTGCAGAACATTTTTAAACAAATGTGTAAGTTTCGATCACATATATAACTCTGTACGGTGCAATGTTACAAAGAAATAATAACTTGTGTACTCTCCTTGTAACATTGACGATTAAACAAAGAATCAAAAGTACTCTCTTAAGTATTCATCGCAATATCGGCGACCTCTTCTGTTATTCTTTCAGCGTATTTTTCTTCAAAAATAGTTAAAAGTCGCGAGAGATTTTTTTCCCAAACCACGAGAGACAGAAACGGCGGCCACAAGAAGACGTTAAAGGCCAGAATGACTCCATCGCGGTCGTTCTAGTGTTAATCCGTCGTGCGCGCGCACGGCGACTTACCTTAAAGTCCGATTAAAACGTTAAGTTCGCCATTAAGCGAGGCCACTTTCGTCCACTCGCGTAGAATATTCGTACTTGCGAAGTCCGCCCTGTGGAATCTCGCTCTTATGGATGATATTCCGGATTCCTCACAGTAAACGCAAGGTTATTAATATTAGCGCGAAGGAGGGGGGCAAGTGGTAAGAGTAAAACGTGATCTTTATGCGAACTGCGGTCCGTTCTCTCTTCCAGAATAGTTCTAGAAACTTCATTTGGAAAAGCCGCGCTCGCGCGCACACACATCTCTGTTTAATACGGCCCGTCTCCGTTGCCTACTTGCTCCCCTGCCCTTCCCCTCGCCTGGGTGAGGGAAGTTTCAGGAAAAATTAGTTCCGAAGATAACATTGCTTTTGCTACCGCCGGAAAATGCGCTGCCGCAAAGCTCGTGTTTACTTTTGGCGAGCCACGTCAAACGAGTATTATCAGTTGGTGCGCGAGCCGCAAAACTTTAAATGCGGCTTCCCCGTGGGGCGCGCACAACTCCTTCTTTCACGAGAGGCGGAATTGAAAATTTCATTTTGCAACGTAATCTTTTTGTCGATACGCGTGTATGTAGACGGCCGGAGAAGATTTTCTCAAGAGCGCGTAGTGTTGCCTCGTCTCGTCTCGTCTCGTCTCGTCTCGTTTCGTCTCGTCTCTTCTCGTCTCGTCTCGTCTCGCGACGGAATTGTAATACGGTTGTGCGCAAACTACGGAGCTACGGATTATCGTATCGGACAATTTTCGCTGGAAGCTCGATCTTCCATTTGGATTTGCGCGGATTTCGCGGAGGGGTCGCGAGGGAAACTGCGCGCGTAACTTCCTACACTTCGACGATCAGTCTCGCCAAGTTTCGCGAAGATGTCTGCCATGCAGCAGTCTCGATTTCGAGACGAGTTTCGAAGTCGCTCGAACGGACGAGTTAAAAACCGCGCGACGGAAGCGCGCGTTAAACTCCCCCCCCCCCCCCCC
>NW_022639553.1:378748-382667 GCF_010583005.1 Odontomachus brunneus | reverse complement strand
GGGATGGCCGCATTGCGTTTTTGCACCGTGAAGTTCCCGAGCAGAAAATCAGTCAGGGTATAGCGAGTAACCGGCCCAGAAATTCTGATCACTGTCCAGTATTCGTCCAGGAAAGACCAAGGCTGGATGAGCCCGATATTTCAGAATTTTCAAGTTACAAGATCTCAGACAACTAATTATTGTGATTGATCGTATAAACATGCAAATATACGTGCAAATGTCGTTTAACTTTATTCACTCACGACGGAGAACATTAATACAAAATTTCAAGAGGCTCGAAAATTTACTTTGCTTATGCTAAATCAGTTTCTTTTCTATTATTTAATTGTAATATTATTTTGATTTTAAATAAAACTTAGAGAAAAGTATCTACGTTCTAAGATAAGTACTAATAATTAACCAATGTGGTCTCAACAGTTGTTGAGATATTATCTTTAATAATATTATTAACAGTTATTGTCTTATAAAAATTGACTAGTTTCTGGTACGTAACTAGTTTTCCCCGAAAATGTTTTTACTTTAGGTTTACTTTCCCTCGAAAAATATAGACCATAAAACGAACGACGCATCAATGATTTTGATGGAAATGCTATTCGTGGGGCTCATCGATATAAAATTTGCATCAGAGTCAGACAGAGAGAGAAAGACAGTCTCGAAAAAAAGGGTTAATTTCGTTTAGCGAGAAAAGCTCCGTTGACTCCGGAGATTTACCGACAAAGGCAGCCCGATAGATAGACGTATAATTAATTGCGATGATAGCGATGTTTTATAGAAACGGAGAAGACTTTTTTATCCCTTTGTCAAACGATGCATCAAATGGAGCTCGCGGGGGCTAGCTTTGGAGGAGTGCATGCGGGGCGCATCGAACACCCCTCCCTCGAGAATAAAGTCTCTCGAGCGCGAAATTGAAAACACTGTTCGCCGTCATCGAGCTCGCCGGGATGCGTGTCTCGCGCTCTCGAACTTCCGTTATTAAAACGCGTTTAATTCGACGCTAATCTGGGAATCACGAGCGTAAATCTGTCCCGAGAGTGAAAACGCAGGGACGCGACGCCAGGTAGATTGACAGCGAAAATTCGAAAAAAGAGAGAGAGAAAGAGAGAGAGAGAGAGAGAGAGAGAGAGAGAGAGAGAAGAGGAAAACTGCGGAGCGGTTTTAATGGCATTATAAATATAGCACGCCGCCGACGAAGAATGTTGCGTAACTGAAAGGATTAAACGCCGATTTCACTTCGTAATCCCGCTTTACGCCACCGAAAAACTCCATTTCGACAACGACGCTTTCGCGAGGCTATGTTGAGTGTTTGCTTTTCGCTTTTGGCACGTCAAACGTCAAACAGGGGTTAACGGCACGTGTAAGAACTGCAGACGTCTAATATCCTTCCCCGGGGAATAAAAACTCTGAAAGGGAAGACCGAGAGAGAGAGAGAGAGAGAGAAGGAAGAGGCGAGAATCGCCGGCTGACAGCGAAACGTTCTCCTCCCTACTTAAATTTGCACGAGCGAGCAGAGCAAAGAACGACTCGACCCTCTTTTTTAGGCTCGACTGTGTCCCTGGGGAATTCGTTGCGCATAATAAAAGATTACAACGTACAAACGAGATACCGCAATTTCGCGAAATTGCCGTCACATCCGCGCGATCATTGGCTCGATACCTCGTCGCTTGTCTGACGCGCAGATCACTCTTTTGCATTTGTACTCTCTAAAGTGTAATCAGTATATCCCGCAGGGAAATGTTATATTTTGCGGTTTAGTTATAAGTACAGCACTGTTATAAGTACATCATGTACGTTCTCGCTGAAAGTTAACAGTAGCGTTCTCGTCGATCAGTTGACAGTAGCGACTATTAAGTAACCTATTAACTGATTACTATTTCTGTTATTGGTGCACTTTGCGAGCACGGACACAAAGTCATTGTACGCAAGATGTATGGAAGATAATCTTGGCTGATAATCCCATTGTTACAAACGCTGAAAGTTAGATTTGGATATGTGTAATAAATTTGTGTATTACAAATTTTGCACTAAAATCTTACTTTCATTAGTGAAAATCAATGAGATGCAAGATGGAACAGTGAAATAGAAGTCTTTCCGGAAAACTGTGAAATCAGTGAATGCTCACTAATTAGACTAGAGAACAATGAAAATTTTTTTAAGATAATGTCCAATGTGAGTGATTTAAGGTACGAATATCACCATGAAAAATTTTAATTGGTTCTTGTTTAGAAAATAAGTTTTTAAAATAAGGTTTATAATGTTCGTAGATTACAAATATATAAGTGCCAAGGCCGTCGGATCTCAAGTTTCAGAGATATGAAACCCATTGAAAATCTTACTTCCACGAGGCGCCATTTCGTTGAAATGGAATTTTCAGTGAGCCATATCTCTGGAACCTAAGATCCGACGACTTTGGCACTTGCATGTTTGTAATTTACGCATTATAAACTTATTTTAAAATGGTTTCAAAACTGCTTGACCATTCTCTTACTGATTCAATCGGAAGCACATTTTACCGACTTTAAGAGAGTACACATCCACTCCGACGCGAGCTTTTCTTGAGCCTGCCAAACGTGAAGTTCGTGACATATTCAGATATTTCCAATAAGAATCAGACCCAAGTTTTTCAGTTGAATTACATGATTTATGTGTGACATTATATCTATAGTCGCGACTCAATTGAAAAACTCTCATCCAACTTCGGACTCGAATCTGAGTACTTCGTATGAGAGAAAGTTCAAGTAACGAACTGTTAATACCGGCCTCGGGGTTGTTAGCGTGATGTGCAATGCGATACAACACAATATGACACAACACGGCGGAACAAAGTGGGACAACGAGGCGCGATTAAATTCACGGATCAAATAGTACCCTTGCGCGAACGTGCGCGCCAAGTCGTGTACACACGTATTCGCGAGACACATCTGCGGCGTGGCGTGACGAGAGGCCGATGACCCGAATGTTTAAAAACATATTAGATATCGATAAATATGTTACGGGGAAAAATGTTTCACTTCGGCCGAGGCAGCTTTTTTTTTTTTATTTCCTCGATAAAGAAACTTCTCGCGGTGTAATACTTTTTTAATACGCGCCCGGTGCATCTCTCGCGCGGGACGGCTTGTGCGCGGGGAACTTTTATCGAAACTTCACGGACCCGCGGAAAATAGATACTAATTCCAATATTCCCGAGCGCGTTTTTATCGTGTCTCGCAAGTGCGCCGCAAATTCGACCGGAGCGTGCAGCTTTGCGGAAGAACAGCGTCACCCCTTCCCGCCCGACTTTCTTACGAATACTGTACAATTTTGCGATTCCCATTATCTGAAAATTACTTCGCCGCGCGCCGGAAGAGACGACGCTGCCGTCGCCGCCGTCGTCGCTTTGCATTTCGGGCCACGGGGCGAGCAGTCGGGGAAATAGCATCAACATTAATGTTTCCCGAAATTATGTCTTCGCATAATATTTACATACCGTTACGAAGTCCTAGCGATACTATATATTCGGCCCGAGGTCGCATCTTGAAGAGCTGAACGTTGGTCCATTTAGCTCGCGTTCGTGTGCGAGTTAATCCCATCACTCGCACGACGCACGTCGCACTCGGGTGTCGCGCGCCAACATCGTGCGAAAATACGTTTCGTCGCGGATTGTGAAGAAAATCGTCTGGAATTCTCACGCCGCCATTGCAACTTTGCCGGCGCGGCCGCGAGTGACTTCCGCGTGAGAAACTGCGCGAGAACGCTACTGACAAAGAAACGTCATTAACACCCACAACTCTAACGAACTCTTCTACGCGTTCACCGCTGCGCCCTTCACCGTGGAGAGGATGCCAGCGCATTTGCGATTTGACTTCAAGTCTGTGCAAGTCGCGCGCTCCGATTCCGCCCCTTGCTCGCTTTTTGGAGCATGAAAAGGGCCGAACGGGAGAGG
>NW_022639553.1:377556-378738 GCF_010583005.1 Odontomachus brunneus | reverse complement strand
ATATATATATATATATATATATATATATATATATATATATATAAAATGTGTATGTGTGTGAAACCAGATGCTTTGGTAATAATATAAATTATTTAGCAATCATTACTAAAACAGTTGATATTACTTACCAAACTACTCAATTAGTTCAATTAAATGAGGAATTTGTTTTACTAATTATTTTGTAATTATTATCAGACCGTTATGTGATCATTATTAATTTTTATTTACCAAATATTAATTACCAAATATTATACTAAAACGCTCAATCAAATGCATTTGTTACCTATTACAAGACTTTTTTCTCGGTATATGTTTGCAAATTTGGATCTAATACATTGAGAGAGAAAATATCTAAAAAAATAAGAGATATTTATTCGATGGGTACTAATAGTGTGTTGTATTAATATACATATTTTTTCACTGAGAAAAATTTATTTTGAATGAGAAAACATATATTTTCACCGTTGAAAACGATAGTTTGTTCTACTTATACGAAAGAAGCTCAAATTTAAGTAAATATATTATTAGTAATCCAAATAAATATTTCTTATTTTTCTTAAGCTGAAATTTCTCTCTGGTGTACTTATAATCGGCATTTATATTTCTACTAAATTCTGAATATCCTATGAGTTACGACTCCGTCATTAAAATCGAGGGTGTGCCGGGAATGCGTAGAAGATTGTCGTGGACTCGTATCCAGCGAATCATCGGATTATAAGACGAAATCTCCTCCCTTTCTTTCATTCTTTTTCTCTTCTCTTCTTCCTCAAGACACGCGACTTCACAGCTGCAATTTGCAGCGTGCATTCAAAGGCACGACCACTTGTCCTATTTGCGACGAGCCTCGGCTGCCACTACTCGTCTCGCTCGCCCTGCTCGCTCGCGTCCGCCTTTGTCGTAATTAGTGAGGCGAGAAGGCGGACTCTTCGTGTCGGTCGCGAGCTTGTTAACGAACAATTATTCGTGCCGATTGTGCTCACGCTTTTGCGTCGGGATGAGCTCGCGAGGATAATTCAATTTCGCGTCGCGTCATCGAGCCGCCAGCGCATTATCGTTGCGACAAAGAACAAGGAGCTGCCGTTCGTTGGAGCACGGCTTTGCGTCTTCCGTTGAAAGAAAGAGGAGAAGAGAGAGAGAGAGAGAGAGAGAGAGAGAGAGAGAGAGAGGGGGAGAGAGAGAGAG
>NW_022639553.1:373671-376789 GCF_010583005.1 Odontomachus brunneus | reverse complement strand
TTTTTTTTTTTTATTTCCTCGATAAAGAAACTTCTCGCGGTGTAATACTTTTTTAATACGCGCCCGGTGCATCTCTCGCGCGGGACGGCTTGTGCGCGGGGAACTTTTATCGAAACTTCACGGACCCGCGGAAAATAGATACTAATTCCAATATTCCCGAGCGCGTTTTTATCGTGTCTCGCAAGTGCGCCGCAAATTCGACCGGAGCGTGCAGCTTTGCGGAAGAACAGCGTCACCCCTTCCCGCCCGACTTTCTTACGAATACTGTACAATTTTGCGATTCCCATTATCTGAAAATTACTTCGCCGCGCGCCGGAAGAGACGACGCTGCCGTCGCCGCCGTCGTCGCTTTGCATTTCGGGCCACGGGGCGAGCAGTCGGGGAAATAGCATCAACATTAATGTTTCCCGAAATTATGTCTTCGCATAATATTTACATACCGTTACGAAGTCCTAGCGATACTATATATTCGGCCCGAGGTCGCATCTTGAAGAGCTGAACGTTGGTCCATTTAGCTCGCGTTCGTGTGCGAGTTAATCCCATCACTCGCACGACGCACGTCGCACTCGGGTGTCGCGCGCCAACATCGTGCGAAAATACGTTTCGTCGCGGATTGTGAAGAAAATCGTCTGGAATTCTCACGCCGCCATTGCAACTTTGCCGGCGCGGCCGCGAGTGACTTCCGCGTGAGAAACTGCGCGAGAACGCTACTGACAAAGAAACGTCATTAACACCCACAACTCTAACGAACTCTTCTACGCGTTCACCGCTGCGCCCTTCACCGTGGAGAGGATGCCAGCGCATTTGCGATTTGACTTCAAGTCTGTGCAAGTCGCGCGCTCCGATTCCGCCCCTTGCTCGCTTTTTGGAGCATGAAAAGGGCCGAACGGGAGAGGCGACGGGTAGCGATCTCTCTCTCTCTCTCTCTCTCCCTCTCTTTCTTTTGTGGCCAGGGAGAGTTTCCCTGAAAAATAGATGAACACACGGAATGTCTCCCTCTGGTTTTTCCTCCTCAATTCGACCCGAGAAAGCTCCGGCGCACGATTATCCAATTGCGTCGATCTAATAATGAGATCGTGCATTAAATACGACGCATTCTTTCCGACGGAAAGAGCACAGCCGCGCTATGTAATAATGTACACTACCTTTTTATGAAGTCGACGGGACTTGGAAGCACTGTCGAGCCTGGCCGAGTAACTTTTACTTCAATCGTAAGAATAGATTCTCCTTAACGCGCGCCAACTCGGAGTCGATCCTTTCTTAAGTAAAATCTCGGTAGAGACCATCGCGCTCGTTACAGTATCTAACAGGCAACATTAAACACCTAAATAATTAAACCTCGAAATGAAATTCTGCAAAATTAGTGTCCGTTAGAATATAAGCACAATAAGATTCTCGGCTGAGTAAGAGATTTAATTGCTCAACTTTCGTAGAAAGCTCTCTTTCTCTCTCTCACTTTTTCTCTTTCTTTCTCTCACTCGATACCAATGTTTCAACATGACAGACTAGGAAAGATTGACTTCGAATCGATTTGTAAATCACATTAGACGTGGAAAAAAGCCACGACAAAGCGTCTTGCCTCTCAAACTAAGCCGCCGTGAAGCGACGTGAAGTTGCTGCGAATTAGCGCAGTCACGTGACCGCCGGCCTTCGATAATCGCTTCGCCGCTATGTTTGCCGTTTGATTCCACGCATCATGGTTGATCGTAACAGTGCATGCTCGAGAAGCCGTCCGTATTCTTTGCGATTTTTCTCGTCAAAAGTCTCACACGTGAATTATCGTCGCGATGCCAAAAGCGAGTATCGTGCGTTTGTTGAGGCAAGGTTAGGCAGCTGTGACAAGTGAATCGCGAGACGGGCTATCGGCAGTGCTGAGAAAAGTGTCGCACGTTCACCAGGTTATGGCGGTTCAACGTTCAAGCTGCTGAGCTCTACGCTTTCGATCTGCCGAAGGAAAAGTCGGTGAATGATGATGTGAGTAGAGACTGCGACAGCTAACGCGTCTGTGACTTTGGCGACTTGGCGTGTCAAGCCGTACTCTGAAGGAAAGATTTGGTAATAACTATCAAACTGAGAGAAAAAGAACAGTTGAGATCTAGTAAAACTTGTTATTTTTGACGCCATATTTTTTGTTTGTTCAAAAGTGATAATAGTAATACGCATATAAACTTATTATCACTACTGACATTGTAATAGAATTTAATTTAAGAAATGATTTTTTCTTAATTGTAATTTATAGCAATTATTTCTGTGTGATTATGGTTACAAATACCAAACATTTTTTTCTCAGTGAAGTTTGAATAGTTGTTACCAGATGCTTCAGTGAAGTAGTTTCAACTAAACGTGTAAGTGAATATGAAATAATTATAATTAATAATATATGAAATAATTTGGTAAGTAACTTTAGCAAGGTTTAGTATCTGTTGCTAAAACTTACTGACACGTATCACCAAACAATTTGTAAAATGAAAACCATATTGTTTAGTAATATTTATTACATTATGTAATATATCACATTATATAAATATATCACATAATGTAATAAGTATTACTAAACAATATTGTTTTTCATTTTACAAATTGTTTGATGATACGTGTCAATAAGTTATATATATATATTGTTATAATCACGAATGGTACCAGCGCTTTCGAAACACTTCTCGAGGAATTGTTTCGATTGCACCACAACAAGGAAGCGATGTGCAAGTGCTGCGATAAGCACCACCTTGCACATTCCGCATTTAAGACCTCAATTCCAAACGCATCGAACCATTACCAAATATGGTAATGTTCTTGTCGCCAGGCACCCCCTCCGATAAGTCTAAAACAATACTATAAAAAAGCGGAGAGACCACTCGCGTCAGGCTTAACATCTCGGTCTCTCGCCGCGACATACGCGTCATACGTGACTTACGCGCGGTTCGCATATTAACTCATAAGTACGGGAGTAGTAATTAAAACTCATACAAGTGTACAATTTAAATAAACCTTTTTTATATTTAACACTACAAGGCGTAGTCAAAACCTTTACTACAATTCTTCCACCGCCACACACCCTGCCGCGCCCGCATCACCGATCTCGAACTCTTTTCGTGTCCTGGCAACACGGGCACGACAA
>NW_022639553.1:317214-368901 GCF_010583005.1 Odontomachus brunneus | reverse complement strand
GAGAGAGAGAGAGAGAGAGAGAGAGAGAGAGAGAGAGAGAGAGAGAGAAGAGAGGGGTAGCTTTTCTGCGGAAGAAACTGGACGAGCCATCTGGGTATTTACATCGATTCCCAAGTCCGCGTAAGCCGTTACCGATAACCGTTACGCGTGGATGCAGGAAGGAGGATTGGAAAGGGAGGAGACCGGGTGGTGGGTTCGCGGCCGCAGTATTCGGGCGCGGATTTCATACGACCGTGTGGAAACGCGTCCTATTTGCCTGGAACGTCCCGCCGAATGTCCCACCCTGTTACCGTCGAATGACTGCTGTGCTCTCTCATGTTTAATTCAGGATTTGGACGGTGGTCGCGACGCAGTCGATATACTTTGACGGTTTCTGTCGTGCCCAGTCTGTGCGTTTCATTTTTTCTATTCTTCTTTTGATTTTTCTTCTCTTTACAGAGAGAAAAAATATTATAATTTCTTCTTATATAAATTCTTTCCAATTTCACTATATTTCTTTCTATATTTCTATCTAGTAGTTCTATATTTCTTTCTAGTAGTACAAGAATGAACGGTCAGTGAGGTAAAAGTATCAGTGCATAGACATAGACACTAATAATGCTGATACCAGATACTGGACATTCTTATTGTTTTGATTTTTAAATATGAATATATTTTAACTTTCAACGTATAGAATATGTATGTATATTCAAATATGTACACATAGTGTGTGTGTATATATATTCTGTATTGAGAGTTTAAATATTCATATTAAAATACCAAAACAATAAAAATGTAGAGTCAAGAATACCAATGTTATTAGTATTCAGGTATTGGTACTTTTATCTTTCTATCTTGCTGAAGAATATAGTAAATTTCACTACAAACATAGCAAATTTTTTAATAACACACTGAGAGAAAAAATATTTAAAAAAGAAGAAAGTACTTATTCGATGGGTACTAATAAGATAACTACTTACATGAAAAAGTTTTTATTTAAATAGAATAAACAATAAAAAATTTCATATATAGCTTTCATGAAAAGCTAAAGTTTTAAGAAAATGTATATTTCCTTATTTGGAAAATATTTTATAGCAGTACACGTAAATATGTTATTATTACTCACCGAAGAGATATTCTTTATTTCTTAAATATGATTTCACTCCATGCATATTTCAGTTCTTGAAATATTAGTAATACATATGAAATGAAAAGGATAATAAATTATTACAAAATATCGATTTGTTATTTGGTTGAAAAATTTTATAGTTTTACTATAAAATCCTCTTTGTATATTTGAACGTTTCTTTTTTCTCTTTTTCTATTTCTTCTGCATCCTCTTATTCTCTTTCTTTTCCTTCTCTTCTTTTCGTCTTCACTGTCGTCTGCATTCCGTTCTTTGCATGGATCTTACCGTTTGTCGATCTTCTTATTGCTAAGAAAAATGACTCTCCACTTGGACAACGACGACGTGCTCGAACGATTTCGATTTGTAACTATTCGCGAATCATCCGGTCGTCCCGCAAGTTCGTTCTCCGAATTGGAATTCTTTTATTTGCGAACAACGCCCACGTCAGTGCGGGATATGAATTTCACACACTTTATAATAATAAATCAATAAATCCGATCAGAGGAAAAAAATTCCCCTTTCGGACAAGGCTCGAATTGTGGAATTAAAGTTTCTCGCATCTGGAGGACCTGTCGAACCCGTCATCGAACTATCGATGGCGAAACCCTCACGATCGGACGAAACGAGAATCTCGCATTATTTCCCGGGGATAGGAATCGATTTTAATTCTGTAAGAATTTCATTGCCACCGTTTTGCCCGTCCTCCCCCCTTAACCTCTGGAGGTTCTCGATCGCGGGATCTTCGATAATTGAAAAATAGATTTCGCTGTGCACGCGGGCGAAAGCGGATTCGCGTATGGCATTGGGAACTGATTACGCGACCTAGAAGAGGGAGAGGTGGGAAACACATATATATATATATATATATATATATATATATATATACATATATAAAATATAGAGAGAAAGAGAGGAAGGAAAAGCAGAGAAATGGAGAGAGAAAGTGAGGGAGAAAGAGAGTGAGAACATGAAAAAGAGACAGAGAGAGGTGGGAAGGAAAGAGAGACAGAGAGATCCATGTGAAGCAAGGATCAAAGAGAGAGAGAGAGAGAGAGAGTGTGTGAGAGGAAGGGATGGAGAGACGAGGGGAGAGTAGAGAGCAGGCAGGATGACGGTGGAAGTTTTAATTCGCAAAGTGCTCCGGCGTATCGTTAATTATAAGCAAACAGTACCGGGTTCGGCTTCGCAATTAAAACGGAAATGCCCGATGGATCTTACGCGCGCCACCATCATCGTTGGCTCCGCCGTCATAATCGTCGACGACGTCGACCCGTTCATTACGAGCTTCAATCTCTGACGCGCGACGTTCGACGGTCGTTAATAGCGCACAGGCTCCTCCCGTCGATCGTTGAGAAAAATCGTCGCACGCTGACAAAGACAGCCCGAGTGAGGCTGAGATTCTTTTTGCGAGTCAGCTTTTCTACGTTGCGCCGCGAGCCCAACGCTTTGTCTTCGTCAAGAGAGAGAGAGAGAAAGATAGAGGGGGGGGGG
Organism: Odontomachus brunneus; assembly: GCF_010583005.1. Lineage (NCBI taxonomy): Eukaryota > Metazoa > Arthropoda > Insecta > Hymenoptera > Formicidae > Odontomachus > Odontomachus brunneus. Next base: position 366,302 of record NW_022639553.1, on the reverse strand, counting down.
AGTCTCTCCTCCTTCCTCTTCCCCGGGGGGTTTTTTATAGTCGATGTACAACAGGACGTCCCGGAAGTCTCACGCGTTTCTTCTCGATTACGGGCTCATCGGCCAATTTACAGTCGATATTTCCTCGGCGAGCAATCCAGCCGACGTTATCGTTTCCTCTTTTCGTTTTCGCTTTCTTTGTTTCTTTTCCTCTTCTTTTCCTCTTCTCCTTTTTTCTGTCCGCGCGCGAACTTTCAGCTCCGATATTGGATGCCTCTCTCTAACTTGAGCATCTTCTTAACTCTCTCGGAAACATGATTCGCAATCCGGCTGCAGATTGCTACTTTCGGGCGCGCGATGCATGCCGATGTAACAACAGTCGTGAGCGATTGTCGCGAACAAACGTTGGAAACTATTCGATCCCGAAGACCGATTGGTGATTTTCTCTTCTTCACGAGCGAAATTTCTTCGCGAGCGAGTTGCGAGTTTGAGGCCCTTTGAAGCGGTCTCTGCTGGAAATTAATTGTGACGCGGGGCACCCTTTGTTTATTTAATTCCTTCCCTCTGAGCTTAAGTGACGAGATGCTCAAGAGCCGTCGTTCTTTGCCGAAACAAGCGCCATTCCTCTTTCCGGCACGGTATTTGCGGAACCCAAATTTCGACCGGGGACGTTACTCCGAAGCGTGATATTCCCGAGTTTCTTGTACGGGATACAGTCAAAAGACTCCTCTTCCGTGCTAAAGGAGAGCGAGGAGCCGTTGTGGCGCAAGGAAAATTCGCGATTTGCCATGTGCAGCCGGCCGTGAGGCATAAATACGTTTCGCGAAACGTCCCGTCCTCGATAACTTATTTTCAAGTGAAATTTCGTGCAGGTATACGGGGTGAGTCGCGAGCGTCGCACCTCCTCGCGATCAAAACGGGTGAGTATTTCTAGAAAAAAAAAAAAAAAGAAAGAAAGAGGGAAGTAAAACACGCGCCATGTCGATGTCGTTCGCAGATATCTCGACGCGCGTCGCGCAACAGTCGATACACTTGCCACGCCTGTGAGAATGTCGCGTGAATAAATCGGCCGTCAGTATCGCGCAATTTATTGAGACTGCAATATAAAAATGTAATTGCCTTTGAGTTATGAAACGCGTGACAGCAGGCATATTGCGCAACGCGGCTGCTCTCTCGTGTTGCGCAACAGAAAGGGGGTGTCGTGGCATGCAGGCAATTTAACAGAAATACAGGGGCAGAGCATCTCGCGCGCCGTGTGACGTAATCTAAATTTTTCGTCTTCTTCTCTCATTGTCCGTGCGACCATAAGCGTGATCGCGCACGAGCGCATCCGGCCGACCAACGAGGCTCTAATGAGTAACGTCCGAAAGAACGTTATTAATGGATATCTCGCGGACACGAGAGAGCCGAGATAAGAATCTACGCGCGTCCGTGCAGCTACGAAGATTGTAAGTTTTACGGCTGGGCGAGAGGGGAATAGGCTATAAAGCATTTCTCTCCAGCGCTACGGGCCATTCCATTAATATCGTTTTGTCATCGGTATGGCTCGCAGGATTACGTTATTCTTGGCGTTTCGCGCGCGCGAGCAATGCTGACGCGACAGGTTTTGCGAATTATGTACCGTGAAATATCACGAGCGTTCGCGGAAGACCGTTAGTGCGCGCGTCCCGACTCGTAATAAACAGTTCTTTCGTTTTGCATTAATTCCCACGGATTTTCCGCGAGCTCGAGGACTTTTCTCCTCCTTCCTCCTCCTACTCCCCCCTCTCTCTCTCTCTCTCTCTCTCTCTCTCTCCCTCCTTCTGTCTATGTGTCCCTTTTTTTCTCGTAGATCCTGATTTCTCCGGCACTCGCCCACGCGTCCGGTCGCGCGCTTCGCCTCTGTAAATAAATCGCCCACCCTTTCGCTGAAAATATATTTCCCGTAGGCAGCTGCCGCCGTTTGTTACTTCGAGGGGCACGATTGAAACGCAAAGTTTCACATTGGATGAGGGGTGGTGATATGGCCCGAGGTAACTGGCCGGGAAGGGGTGAGGGTGTAGAGGATTACATTTCGCATTCATGGAATTCCATCGAGGCCGCGTAAATCAAAAGTTCGAGGGCGTATATAAGCGCGCGGGTGCGGCGGCGCGGGGCGAAAACGCGAAGCGAGCGGAACCGAGATCGAAGATGCCGGGGCATCGTTCGTTCGTTCGTTCGTTCGTTCGTTCGTTCTGCGCGCATAACGTCGCGACTGTATCCCTGTGCGTCGTCGTTTACGCATCATTGCGCGATCCGGGAGTTGTTTCCTCTGTTCAATATCGTCGGGCAAATCACGCAGGAAGGAGAAGCGGAAAGAGAGAGAGAGAGAGGAGGAGGAGGAGGAGGAGAAGGAGAGCGAGGAAACATCACAAACGACGACAATAGGGTGACGACAGCGAGGAAGCGTGAGAGGGAAGAAGAGAGGGAGAACGCGCGCTATCAACGACGAATACATTTTTAGATACGACGGATAAGGGAGTTTTATTTACCCCCGTGGGATTCTCTTGACCCGTGAGAGGAAGAGAGGGGGAAAAAGGACGAGAGAGACAGAGAGAGATTCGCGTCGCCGTTATCGTTGTAACGCCGCGATCCGTGACTTACGCCCTCGCGAGACAAAGGGTTAATCTCCGCGCATGCGGGGTGATTTAATATCGGCGAATAATCCGTGCGTTTAGTCCATAGATTTAAAACCCACGATCCAATTAATATCGGTATAATCGGCGTCGGTTAATTATATCTCGCCGCGAACTGCATCTCTATTTCTACATATTCTACCTTTAGTCTCGACGGTGGATGTTATATATGTAGGTATATATATACTGCGAGATATCGTCGACCGATTAATTAAAAATGCTGTCTTGCAATGTTAATATTGCACGGCGGATTTTTAATTAGACTTTGTGAAACAGCGCGTGCTCCCCCCGCGTGCGTTGTGCAACCTTCGTCGTACAAATGGCGCGATATTATATCCATTTTATGGCGCGGTATCCATTTTTGTTTGTCGAGCCTCCTCCTCTCCCTTCAGAATCCCGCCGGATACGTCCGTCTCTTTTCAAAGGAACTTTTTTACGTTCTCCGCTCGGCAGCCTCGCGATCTTATTTTAACTGCCTGGATTTAGGTTTGCGAAAGTATCGTCGAGAGAGGGTAATGGTTTATCCTGGACATCCAAAGTAGACACGATAAAGTTCAAGTGCCACCTGACGAAAGTTCCGAGCTTCTCACAGGCTTCGCTCGGCCGGCTAGTCCCCGATACAGAGAGCCGGGGAGGATTAAAGGCGGATTGGCATGTGCATTACTACCTCTACTACGCCTTCTCACTTCTCCAGTTACACGATTTGTCCCCCTCGCCTGAGTGTTCCGCTGCGGAAAGACCCGCGAGGGAGGAAAATGCGAGGCAGGAAAAGAGGCCATCGAATCGCCGAATTAAATCGCGATCGACGAGCCGACCGAGAAGCGAGTCTTCTCGCGACAATGTAAGACGAATTTTATCTCAAATTTATTCAGTAATTAGCGCGTGATCCAATCGTCGTGATCTCGACGTAGACTCAGCTCACGTCTTTTATTCAGCTATCGAGTTAATGTACTGAAAAAATGGTTTGGTGATAGCCATCAAACTTGGATAACATTGTTCGTTGATATTGGCAATTGACATTGTCCAGCCTTGATGATTATTACTAAATCTTTTTTCAGTATATCAATTCTATACAACTAGCGATTACCTACTACTACTTATGATTACCTCACTGTTTTATCGATGTATACAGAGACGCGATAAAGAGGTATTAGATGCTTGCAAAAGTCCGTATGATATTAAAGCTTATTAATAACAATGAGATATAATATTTTAATGAAAGTATTATAAGTAAAGATCGCTGTTATCAATAATCTTTTGCCATCTTTTGGGCGATAGTTTGACCCCGTGATAAAATCATTCATCTTTTGAGGCAATCCATTCACCGACCATCACGAACTTTTGCAACTTACCCAATATATCAGGTACTTTAGCGAAATTTCGCGTTTCTACAGTGATCATCCACGCTGATATGACAGAAAACTTATCAACAAGGCAGCGAAACCTTTCGCATACGCTAAGTCCCGCAAGATTGACGGTAAATTTGCTCTCATCACGTCGCAAATCTTCTCGCTTCTGCTCATTTGGCCGAGCAGTGTGCGAGCGAGCGAGCGAGCGTGTGATCTCGCAATACGTTCGTAAAATATGATATTTAAACACACTGTGCTTCGCGCCGCTGCGATCACCATATCGCGCGCACCAATGCGCCGAGCACGTACTGTGCTGGGTGGGATGGGGAGAGAGAGGGAAGCGCAGCTAACAATTAATTGTACACGAGGCGAATTTCCGTTTCCGCGAGACCCAACCGGGTCTAACAATCGCCGCGGCCGCGACAGCACGTCGAGAATTGTTCATTGAATTATCGGACGATTAACATCGGCACGGTGTTAACGCCGGGTCAGCCAGCTAGCCAGCCAGCCAGCTAGCCAGCCAGCCAGCCAGCCAGCCAATCAGCCAGCCTTTCTTCCTGAAGGGGAAGACTCCGCCGGCAAGGTGTATTCAACCACAATGGCGTCTCTACGTTCTGCTTCGAGAATTTGCGGCCGCGCGCAAACGCGTAATTAGTTTAAACCGAGTAACGCGGTAATTAAGCCGGTTTAACTCCTTTATCAAGGCGAAGCGGACCCACCGTCTACGTTAGCTCGTATCTCGGTTGTCTCTGCGGCTTCCCGGTTTATCCTCCCCCGCCGTATTGCGCGTACGTTACCCGTTGCGCGCGCTCTGCCACGACTTATCGCCGTGAGTGCTGGCTCGTTCGCTCGAAAAACTTTCATCTAGTGCGTAAGCTGCAAAAAGGGTAGCTTTTTACTCGAAATCACGCGGTGTCCGCGCGGAAACGTATGGCTAGAGGGGATGGATGGGCTCTCGTTGATTTGTATCGGATTCAACCGGGGCGCACGATATTCTGTCCCCGACAACTATATCGACGAGTTGTCCCGAACAGCTCCAAAGTGAGCTCCTTTCATGAGAACGTGATCACTTCGAATTTGCCCCCGTGCCACTTTCCGAGATCTGTCCCCGAGGGCGCGGATCTGAAGCCAGTAGTGAGCGCAGCTGACATTGGCGCGGATCGCGAATAATCCCTTGGAACGATCGGCTGGAATGGCACACCCCTTACGTCGTCGTGCATTCTTATCCCCTGCGCGGCCCCCGAATGTTCCCGAAATGAAGAGCATCTTATTTCTCTTGGCTGTGAAATTCGGGAGGATTACCGCACACCGGTAGCGGGATTTCCGACTCGGCTGCGTCGTGAGGGGGTGCCGCCGCGGCGGGGGTGGAAATTCTCTCGCCGGTATCGGAATTAGCGGGGCACAAAAGGCGAGGCGGGCGCACGCGGCCGTGAAACGCCGGTCGAAGTAAGAGAGAGTCAAACAGAGAGAGAGTCAGAGAGAGAGAGAGAGAGAGAGAGAGAGAAGGGGAATGGGGAGAGAGAGCACGTTGGAAGTGGAATAATACGTACAATGGCGCGCTTAGACGGCAGGCAAGCAATTCTGGAGATTAAACCCGGCCATATCTGTAATTGACTCCCCGGCACATCCTTGGCTTTTCATTATTCAGCCCCGCGTGGAGCGCAGGGCAGGCGAGGCGAGCGCTGCTGAGACTTTTCCAGCCTGCCGCGAATCCCCAAGAGCTCGCGCCGTCCTGCCGATTTGCACTCGTCCGCGAAGATCGACGCCTTTGATCTCTATCACGTCCAGCGGGTCGTTCTGCCCCGATAGCAGACTTTCATCATCCCGCCTAGGGATGCCGCGCTTCGCTCGATATCGCGTCTGCGAGAGCTTCCACTGAGTTCGCGAGACAATCCGCGATTCTTGAGGGGGCCACTTGAATTGCGCGGTGAATCGTCACGAGCGCGAATTCGATTCCTGACGAGCGTGTCTCTGCAAAGCTCAGGCACTTATGGTGCCGGGCCATTTGCATCGCGCGACCGTCTCCCACGAGGTTCATAAATTTTCACGAGAAATTTTATGAGCTTTATAGCGAGACGCGAGTTATCGTCGCCGCCACCGGCGTCGTTACCGTCGTCGTTGCCGTCGTCGTCATCCTCGATATCCAGTGACACGTCGTTTAACAAAATTCACAAGCGACACTGTTGTACCGAGAGCATCGAATTTCGATATTCCCTCGCACGAGCACTCGACAGAGACCGTCCTTTGTCTCACTTACTGAACTGGTTTAGGTACGCGAGTGCCGACAGAGCCAGGCACGCTGTGTTTAAATCGCCCGTCCATGTTTTTCCTGTGTTGCAGGTGCCAGGAATGTCCCGTGGTGAAGCCTACGTTCCTCTGCGGCAGCGACAATCGCACGTACAGCTCGCCGTGCCGTCTCGAATACCACAACTGCATTCACCACACTTCCGTCCACATCGCCTGCAAAGGTTTTTGCCCCTGCAAAGGTGAGAGAGAACGAGAGACAGAGAGGGTGAGAGTGTGTCGGTGAGAGAGAGAGACAAAGAAGTGGGGGGGGGGAGAGAGAGAGAGAAAGAGAGAGAGATACTCTCGTGCAACTCGCTAGCTTAAATCGGGGGAAATTGGTTTAATCTCGGACCGGGCTTAATGGAGAACTCCCGCGCGAGCTTCGAGCAGTTTCGATAAGTCGCGCGCGACTGACGCGCGATGTGCGCTAATTATAAATGTTGCTGGGAAAGAGCGTCCCTCAAACGAGTCAATTAAACGGTCGTTCGATTGTTTGCACTTTTGTGCATGAAAAACTCCCGATGGGATTAATATCTTTTGATCGTGAGACACCGACGCGATCATCAATCGCCCTTTCCGCAAAAATACATCAAAATGTGAAGAGGTCTCTTGTGAAAAGAAATTTATTGCACCGAAAAATTCCCGTATGGTGCCTGTTGTAATGTTAGAAGTAAAGAAGGCAGGCGAATGTGCGCGCAGTAAAGCTCTATACAGAGTTGTGAAAATTAGAATAATTTTGATTTCTTTATTAATTTTCTCTAATTTTAATATCTCCCGAAATTAGGCATTTATTGGAAAGAACAATTAGGGAAAATTTGAATAGAAAAATCCGAATTATTCTAATAATTTTCACACTTCTATATTTGTCATCGTGAAACTTTCATTTCTCGTCCCGCGGCGAATCTCTAGGACCTCTTCTTAAGGAGTTGTCTCGTAAAGTCGTGGATAGACTTGTATGGCGCTGATATCCGAAATGGATCGGCGATTCGGCATTGATAATTCACAGGATCACAAATGTGGCCATTGTGCCGAATCGACAATACCATACCGACGACCGTGAACGTAAGCAACTCGAACGCCATTGCATACCTAACGAAATAGCAGCCGCGATACGTTTATGCCGCGAAATAACGCGGAGGAGTCGGGCCGCGTGTACCGTTTTGCCGGCGGAAGAAGTTAATATTCGAACGTGATCTTCTCTCCCGCGTCCGGGACGCGGGAAGGTGGTAGCACGCGGATAACGGATTAAAACGACCGAATGAAATCTCGGGGATGACGGTGGAAACGAATTACAGAGCGGAATTACAGAGAGATTTTATCGTCGCGACGATTTTTACGACGCATGGAGAATCCAGCTGAATCGGCGATCGCGACGACGGTAAGACGAAGGAGCAGATAGAATGGAAGGGAAAAGAGGAGAAAGAGGGAGGGGGCGAACAACGACGACTTGCGAAACGAATCCGCGACTTCCACGCGTGAGATCAATTTGTAAGCATATTCGCGCTAGCGCACATATACGTTGGGGGCTTCACAATGGCGCGCGTTTGCATCGCGCTCTCTGCCCCGACGACACGCGGACCCTCCATGAATATTCATAATTGGCGGTTAGAACAATAATGCTGCTGTTGGGCACACAACGCGTTGCACCTCGGCAAACGTCGAGCGAAATCGTGAATCACCGTTGACGGAAGAATAAGCAAGGTCGGGAAGATTAAATTCGCGAATCGACGGGTCGTTATTTGCGGTTGCGTGTACGCGCGAGTGGAGAGCGCGCGTTGTATTTTGGATACACGGGTCGGCGTAAAAAACCACTGGGAAATGGGAGGATTTCGGTATCACCCCACAGCACGGGAGGCTCCTTTCATTGAAAATTTACATTAAGCTTATTTGGCTGGCCGTGTAATATTGATGGTTGCGGATTTAAAAAATGGGAACACGGGCAAAATATTTACGGACGGCACTTGTAAAGGCTACACAAAAAGAAAGTCTCGTAATAATTAACATGTGCAGCTGAACGTTTCAGTGGTATATTTAGTAATTGATATACGGTAGTAGTTACTACACAATTGGCTGGTAATAATTACAAAATAATTAATAGAACAAATTCTCCGTTTAGTTCAATCAATTAAGTGGTTTGCTGAATAATATTAAATAATTTTGTAATAATTACTAAGTAGTTCGATTATTGCACGGAGAAAGTAATACATAAAAATTTGTTCGCGGGATATACAGTTTATTCACAGAAATAAATTTTGTTTCACACAAATAAACTTTATATTCTACAGAAATAAATTTTATTTTCCACAAATAAATTCTCGAATAGTTTTCTTAGTGTATCAATTATTTGATCATTTCGTATATTTATCATATAATACAGCATATCATAAATTTATCATGTAATACGTAATAACATTACTGTCAGACTGTCAAAAAATAAAATGAGTCACTCGAATTTGAGTGATTTTTCACTTAGGGTGAGCTCTCCATTCTGAATCGTCGAGTGAATATTTTCGCTCGAAATTAAAGAATGAATCTTAGGTGTTCCACCGTCACAGTAACATATTCACTTCAATCGATCGAGATAGTTTCTCATATGAAGTCAGAATTTATTCTGAATTTGAGCGAAAGTCTCATTCTTGCCATTTTGCAATCGCTTCGAGTAAAAATATTGCCATTTTTCACTTGTTCTGAGTGAGAAATCTCACTCCAGGAAATTTAGAGAATATCACATAAATTGGTAATAGTCACCAAGTTTTAGATACCAAGCCTTGCTAAAGTTATTTGTTAATACTTACTAAATTAACACTAAATTAATACTTACTAAATTATTTAATTATATTCAGCTACACGTTTTTAGTTGAAACCGTTTTATCAAAGCATCAGATAACTATTGTGCTTGATAGTTGTTTCTTTTTCTCTTTCACTATAACTTGGATACAATTATCTCACGGGTCATACACTACATAAAATATTTATTTATGAAGAGGATACTAATAACTGAATATTTACTTAGGTCTAAATTCTTTTATTTAAATAGAATAAACGATTGCTTTCATGATAAAAGCCAATTTTATGAAAATGTACACTGCGAGAAAAATACTTGAAAATTTATTTGTAAGATATAAAATTTATTTCTATGAAATAATATTTATTTCTGCAAAATAAAGTTTACTTCTACAAGATACACTTTTATCTCACAAATAAATGTTCAAATATTTTTCTCTTAGTGCATATTTAAGAAATATTTTTGCGCATATTCAAGAAATATTTTATTTCAGTATGAAAGTAAATATATATATGTTCTCAGTATCCACCAAATAAATACCTTCTATTTCAGAAATATTTTTTCTCTCAGCGTACCGTATACGCCATTTTGAGCGCTTCTCAAGCTGTCAATTGCCAGGACGACAGCTCCGCGAAAAAGTGCATTTTTCCTGGAGAAAAATCTCACTGGGTTTCTGGGATTCGTCGCGCATATATTTTTTTTAAGTATGATGCATTGGCCGGGCAGGAGCGCCTGTTTCGTGAAAAATTTATTTCGCGGAAGGTCCGGCGACTAAAGCGTGTTTGAGCTCGTTGCGCTAACGTACAAATAAAGGGGAAAATACTTGGAACGGATTTCACTTAACGCTAATGAATATCAACGGATGCGGCTGAAAACACGCGAAACTAACCGGCTTGCCGTTGTGTAAGCGGTGATTGAATTTTATAGCGTCGCGTCGATGCGGTCGCGCGTGTTTTGTCGAAAAATCATAACATCCTTCGTCGAATGCGAGCGTTAATTTTGGAGCGGCCTGTTTGACCGTGCCTGATGAGTGGCCATTGACTCGTATATTCTATTCGGAAGGCGGAACACGGAATTTTTATCGGGCATTTTGTAACATCGTGCACGTCACAGCGCCCGTTCGCTCGCCTTTTAAATCTTAATGCGGGACAATAAAAAAAAATTATCGCGTTTTCACGATTGAACAGTTCGGAACGTACGCGCCGAATATCAATGCAATTATCGAGACAGACTCTCTCTCTTTCTCTCTCTCTCTCTCTTTCTATGTGTGTGTATGTGTATATGTATGTGCGTGTTAGGCCTATCGCGTTTGCGGTCGGACAATTCATTGGAGGCCAGAAAATTCGCCGTAAAACGATGTGGCATTGTACGACGTAATTGTGTTGCAGTTGGCGGACAATCGCCGAGTTTTCATGCCGAATTGAATATCCTTCGAATACGCGATATTTGTAATTTGCCGAGCGGTTTGTCTGTCGGTTTGTCCCACTCGGGACAACCCGGGAAACAAACTGAATGACTCGAAATGCAAAAACGAAATCGTATATAAGAGCAGGTGAAAACCAATTCCCGGGTAGGAATTAATCGGGGCGGGCTTTTAGTATGCATATTGAGAGAAAAAATATAATCTAAAAATCAGTAAATATTTATTTGGCGCGTACTGACAGCGTATTCACCTATAAATCTAAATTCTTTCATTTAAATAGAATAAATAATTGCTTTCGTGAAAAACTAAGGTTTTCTTAAAGTTTCAAGAAAATTTTCTCACTGTTGAAAAATATTTTTTATTAGTAGAGGTAACTATATATTATTAATATCCACCAAATCAATATCTACTATTTCTCAGATATTTTTTCTGTCGGTGTAGCGAGCTTAACTAGGGATGTCCCAAAATAGACATGTCTTAGTACGATCCAGATATAACCAAAATAGGCAAATCCTGAGGGGTTTTGCAAATAAATTATGAATTGATACTAATATGGATGTCACAAACGAGACTTGTGTTAATAAGGCTCGGTCAAGGACAAATTAACCAATTGATAAAAAATTGGCCAAGTGGTTTTTAGTGATGAAACGATTACTCACTAATAGTTAATGATTAATAATTATAAGACAAGTATTTTGATGAGTGTTACTACATTTTTAAATAACAAAGTATTGATTTCAGTATCACAAAATTTTTTGAATAAGAAATGGATAACTAGAGGAAAAGGAAAAAAGGATTTTTTATATTAATGATGTTATTATATATAAAACGTAAAAATATTGTAATAAATGCTTTAAGAAGTGATTTAATATATTATATACCTTAAATAAGTATATCAAAGTAAGGCCTAGTCGGATTTACAAGTCTAGATTAGTTAATTTGTAAGATTGTTACATCTCTGTGTAGGGCCCAAATGGATTTATCTTTATAAGGTTTTGATAAAAGTAGGAAAAACTGCCCAGGCTCTTCTGGATCCTCGATTTCTACCTGGGAATGTTCCGAGGCGAAAATGACACTTCGCGCGTCGTTCTTATTTTTTCCAACCACTAGCTCTGCTTTTTTCTTCTTCATATTTTTTTTCGGCACTTTGTTCCGCTTTTTAATTCGGACCCTTGAAAGGCCGGGGCCCCCGGAGCGAGAATTTTCCTGTTTTTCCTGCTGGAGAATCATCGACGTCTTAATGCGGGAGTCTCCCCGGCTCGTCGTGTCGCATTCGAGAACGGGAGAAGCCGGAGGGACTTCCGCGCCCCGCGGAAAAATCACACTCGACGACGGCGGGAATGGACGGAGACGGACGGGGCAAAGTGGCTCGCCCGTTGAAATGTGCAGTCGGCTTTTCGATTTCTGACGTGCAATTTGCCGGCAGTCACGCTCGAGTTGATTCGGGCTAACGAACCAAGTATTTTCGACGCCGAGCGAAATGTAATTCCGCCGCGACTGCAATCAGTGTATGCCGCCGTGCGGCGGGCTCGGCCCGTAAGAGTGTATTAATCGGACGAAATCTCACTTGCAGTCGCCGATCTGCGCACCTACACGAAGAAGATGCAGATGCAGAGGAAGAAGACGCTGATGGGCAAGATGGGGGGTCGTAGCCACGACATCACTCTCACCCCGCGCGACTTCAACTACGACAATCATCACTACCAGTACCTCAAGTACACGAAACGTGGCAAGGTGAGTCGCTCGTACGTACGCCGTACTTTACGCCATGCTTCTCCGCCGCAAATGGTGGCGAAAATATCGCGGCCGCGCTCGGGAATCCACCTCGCCCTCTCTCGTCGTGTTTGACGGGTCGGGATGGTTATGCGTTCTTCAATAGAAATGCAGAGCGCTCTCTCGCGAGCGCGAGCGCCCACAATATTGCGCGACACGTTCGTAGCATTTACGTAATAGCACATACGCCGGTAATGTACACGAGCGATACGTATTTTCGCGCGGCTGCTCCTCTCCCGATGCGTGACTTTTATTGAATACTGGTTTAAGATGGTTGTTTCATGAACCAATTTTTTTACATTTTAGCAGTGCATTGGTCGAAACACGGTCGATACGTGTGTGCAATTAGAAAAAGATTCACCATGCCGAAGCTGAGATAGTTGAAGTCGAAGGTGACAGTGTTTGCATACGTCACAAGTACGAAAACGGTTTCTGGTATCAATTCTTTCTAGTATCAAATTTGGTTTTCAATTTTGGCAACCACATTGACAGTTTTAACGAAAAATAAGAAAAAAATAAAAGAAACTTGTGGAAATATTATAAAAAGATTACAAGATCGTAAAAATCGAATGATTAAAAAATTTTGAAGATCTATACAATATATAAAGTCTCAAAGATCTAAACACTATATAAAAGTGCGAAAAAAAGGTAAAATATGAAAAAAAATCAACGTCACAATTGTTTTTCTAGTAACGCGTATCAGTCTATCCATACGTGGGGAAGTATGTTAACAATGTTTAACACATGTGTGGAGTCTCTGCCAAAAGTACTAATATGTCAAGACGTGAAAAACAATTATTTATTTAAACATTATGTAAGTCTGATTGATATTCTCTTGCTGTAGTATGAAAACTGTAGTGTCAAAGCTGTGTATCATAAATCATACTTATAGACATTTTGCACAGATTTGTAATTGCTTCTTCGTGTTGTATTAATTACTACTTAACACAACTTCCTAGCAATATTGTCGCGAAATAACTACCTTAAACTACCGCGAGCTTCTTGTATCTAAAATACCTAAACTCAAATTATTACGAAAGTGTCAAGAGGATGAAATCAGGGGGAGGAGGCGAGGCGTGCCCGGACTTCATGATAGCTTATATTTTCCGCAGAAATATATCCTCCTAGAGAATAACTATGCAAAACCTGATTTAGATCGAACAAAGGGTTTAGGGGTTCATAGGGAACATACAGACATCTTATTCTATCTTACATGTAGATGCAATACGCGCGCTCGTTTTGCTTGCAGCTTTGACGTGACGAGTTGTTTTCCGCGTGATTAAAAATCTATTATTCAATCGTGATGGAAATTCATATAAAATTATTAACACGAGTGGAAAATTGATGCGCATATTAACAGACGAAGGAATATCGGTTCAGCTTGTCCGCAAAATTAATTTCGAATGGCGTTATCCCGTTCTTGTAAATTTTAATTAAGTCCAGACAATATAGCGTTTACATAAACGTGTCGCGGACGTGCTCGCTCGATCGCTCGCTCACGTGTATTCGTTATTTATTTAATGAACAACGGCCGTTTGAAGCCCGGCAGCTCGCATGAAAGTTGAACGTTCGGAGTTAGTCGATTCAAGTAATAATGATAAGCGTCAAAGTTGCCCGGGGCGAGAACTTCCGGTGAATCGATGCGCGCCGCCGTCGGGCCCGATCTTACTTTCCGCGGGAATATGGGACAGGAAATATAGCGTAGCAGGCAAATTATTTGTGGCGTAAGTTGTGATTTATCCGCAACGCTCCAATTTCCGGCCGAACATTTTCCCCGCCGCGCCGGTGGAATCCCATAAAAATGGATCATGGCGCGCGCGATTCAGGAGAAACATGAGTTCGTACTTTATAGCTTCGCGGTTCGTTACTTTTAACTCTTTACAGATTTGTGAAGTAGCTGGCGGTAGGTCCGTCATAGTAGCTCGCCGGGAACGTAATCGGGCTTTCTTTCTCTCTCTCTCTCTCTCTCTCTCTCTCTCTCTCTCTCTCTCTCGAGCCGGGGTGCTGGAGTCGAAACCGACGGAATACTGACTTTTTTTCGCAGACTTTATGTCGTATTGACTACACAGAATTACGAACGCTCTCACACGATAAACATATGTGCGAGAATGATTCGGAGCATCGCTCGATATGTGACAAAAACGATAAAAAAAATTTTAAAGTTGACCTTTCGAGTGTAAACTAACCCGTCAGACGCTGCCAGTTAAAGCAAATATTTGCCTGATACAAAAGATCTGCAGCCTGTACATACTGAACGCGAGTTTGCGAAAATTTCCGATAATATTGCTGTACTTTTAGGTCTTTATTTGGAAGCTTAAAAATATCGGAAAAGTATGTAGAAAGATTTCTGTATATGTGCGTGTTGTGTGTATAGTTAGGTTTTCCGCTAAATATAGTGAAGCAAAGCAACACACGTTTACGTAAGATCTATATGCATCTATATGTATTAGTGACGATCGTCTCTATGGCCCGTATTAATAGCCGTTACTTGAAACTTGCCTCAGATGAGATACTTAGTTTAGACCCGTATCAATAGCCATTACTTAAAATTTCATCTCACGTGAGATACTCTAATAATTTACGTGAGATACACGTGAGATTTAAAGTTAGATCAGAGTTTTTTAGTTCAATCGCGACTACAGATATAAATGTCACATTTATCATAATTCAACTGAAGAACTTGGATCTGACGCTGAATAAAAATTTGAGTATCTCATTTGAGACAAATTTCAAGTATCGGCTATTAATACAGACCTCAGAAACAATATATATTATTTGAATTGTATATGTGACATCATATATTTGAAAATTTAACTGAAAAATTCACTTCTAACTTTAAACTACATCATATATTTGAAAATTTAATTGAAAAATTCACTTCTAACTTTAAATTAAAATCTGAATATCTCACCTGAGGCAAATATTAAAAATAACGTTTATTAATGCAGACCTACATCATCGATATTTTTACAGTTCGTTATCAACTTTAGCGTCTCTTTAAACCCCTCGCACGAGATCAGAATATGATTACTTCAATCGAAATCTATTTTTGATCTAACTCTATTTTTGATCTAAACTTTCAAACATTTGTATATTGAAACATCAATGTACTCGTATATTTAACACATGTGGGACAATTGAAGTTTCACTTAACGCCTCTAAATAGCACAATACACAAAATGCCACTTTTGGATCCTAAAGAGGATCTCTCAGTGAAGTTAGTAAGTTAAGTAGAATCAAAATTGGAGGTTAGTAGGTTAAGTAGAATCAAAATTGGATGACTAGAGGCTTCAGATAGAATCAAAATAGGCAAAATGAGATGAAATATTGAGATCCACAGGAGAATCCAAATTTCGATGCATTCGAGAAGTGTCACGTTTGCGGTCGTTGATTAAATTTACAGCCGGCTGAGAGATTCACGGTTTCTTCAGATGGGTATACAATTATTTGGGGAAGAATTCCGCGGCGCGCGGCGGCGACAGGAACGGGTTGATTCCACCCTCCTCGGGACGCGTGCTCTGCGGAGAATACAGACGCACTCACTCAGTGTTTTTGCTCTCTCGCGTTAAGAACAAAGAGTCTACATATCACGTTTACGATACTAAAGCGAAGCGGCAGGCCGACCCTTCGTGTAAATCACACGGCGGCGCTCCCTTTCCCCGGGGTCGGCCTCCCCGCGATACGCTTTCTCGCCCGTCGGCGATTATCGATCCGACCACAAGAAAGCTCTCTCTCTTTCTCTCTCTCTCTCTACTTTCGTCGCAAAATTACAAGGTCGCGGGCACAGACGTAACCGCAAGCCTGCCTCTGCCCACCGAGATGTTGTCCCTCGTCGACACGGGCGAGCTTCCTGCAGCGCGCTTTTCATCCGCCGGCAATCGCGGAGTGAATCGATTGACGACGCGAATTCCGCATCGCGTTGACCCTCTAAGACGCAGGCATCGACCCCGCATTCGGGTAAAATATTGTTCTTCATAAGATAGTCTCGGGAGAGACGCGTTTGATGAAGAATTTCGTGGCCTGAATGAAATTGACCGTCGAGAAGTATGATTATCCGAGTGTACATAAATACGTATTCATGTCTGCACATATACACTTTAGCTACAGAATTTACACAGAAAAAAGGAACATTCTTGTTCGGAAAATATCTTGATTCTTGTCACAAACTTCCTTAAAATATCTTGTAAAAGTATTCCCTAAAATATTTTGTAAGAATATCTTGATCATTAGTGAATTAACAAAGGCCAATAAGAGTTTATGCATAGTTATTATTATAGTGCTATATAAATTAATAAGAATTAGTGAAATACCTCTCACTTTTGAGTGGATATTTTATTATCAAATGGAAGCAATATAATATCATATGCGTTTTGGTCTAACTTCACAGACCCTTTTCAGTGATAACAAATCTTTTACAATTAAAATTAAACATCTTGATCATGTTTGACAAAAGTGCTGAGCTTTAAGATAACATTGATAAAAGATTGAAAAAATAAAATTTGCTTTACTTTTTTTCGTGAGAAACTACACAATTTCGAGTATCGCCGATTTTGTTTTGATCGTTATATTGGTTTCTTCAACGAGAAAATATTTCTGTTTTGCGGATTGGAGGGAAGAATATAACTCTAAGATTGATCAATGTTTGTCACCGATTACAAATATTATGTCGACGAAATCGTGAATTTGCTAGTGTGCAAAATTTGAGGAGGACTCAAAGTGAATATACATAATTGTGTGTACTGGTTTTTAAAGGGTTAACTCGGGCCAAAATCGAATCGAACGCATTTTCTAGTCTAGGCACGTGTGGGACGGAGAACTTCGTGCCTCACCTTTCTACCGCGAAAAGGGTGGATCCAGCCAGCGCGCCGTAACGTGTAAGACGGATCTGGAAAATGTCGGCATTCGAAAACACGTAGCGGTGTCATACGCGCGGATAACGTAGTTTAGAATTCAACTCCTCGATCGCGCGAAAGAGCGACGAACTCTTCGTAAGGATGTTCGTTGCCACCCCGCTTCGCCCCACGAGCTTCCGCTAATATCGTAAGGCGCTGGATTTCTTCCGTGTTCCTTCACGTCTCCTTCGCGAGAGGGAGAGCAGATCCTTGCATTATCCAGACTTAATTCGGATCTCGCTTTTATATCCACTCTTCCCGTACGTTTTGCTGTCGGACGAGGGAACTCAGAGAGGCGCGGCGAAGCGAACTGTAATAACGTTGCTCCTAAATTGATTCGCTTCGTTCACAGTTTTGCGGTCGATGCGTTTTATCGATACTCATCGATTGGCGAAAGAATGTTTTCCGCATCGTTTCTGTGAAGAGAGAAAGAGAGAGAGAGAGAGAGAGAGAGAGAGAGAGAGAGAGAGAGAGCGCTGCTCGCAATATTCGTTACTCTTGTTTCTCATTGACGTTTAGCTCGAGTTGTACAGCTACTTTTCTTTGTTTTTTTTTCGTACAGCGTGTCTTCGCGCTCTGTATGAGGCACTTATGCGCATCACGTCGAGTATTATTCACCTTCTTTGCGCGCTTCCCCCGTTCTCGCGATCTTACGATCTCTCAGGGGAATTTATGAACGCAGCCACTTGCGCTAAAAAGCAACGTCCAATATTGTAGTTTCCATCGCCTCCAGCACGCGCTATATCCTTCATCCCGTTACCCGTGCATTACCGTTTCTATCCTCGCTCGTCGATAAATACAGGATGTATTTTAAACGTGAATTTAGGCGAGCTCGGTTTACATAGTGTGTTGTATGTATGCTACTCGTATGTTTGCAAAAATATCCACCGAATATCCAGGATGTATATATAATGTAGCATACATATAAAAAATAGTATTGAAAGACCGTGTTATATAAATGTAGAATTCTATATCTGAAAATTCGAAAATTTTTTTTTTTTTTTTATATTTTATTAAAAAAAAAATCTAGAATCTCTCTGTGGAATGTTTGCGCGATATAGAAGTGGACGTTTCTTTTTCTTAAGAAAATTATAATATTTATGAGAGGGCTGTGTTGACAAATATTATGCTGAAGCAACGATTCCGAATAGCACGGAATTTTACATAAAGCTACAGTATTTAATACGTCGGTTATTGAGTTTTGAGCGATTTGCGGAGAGCTAAATTCGTTTCGCGTAACGGTAGAGACCGCGAAGCGCATTTTCCGCGGCTCTTATGTACCTGTTTTGGCAGCCGTTATTCGGTCAGTGAATTTCGATGCGATGTGTGTACTTCAGAAATTTCATCGGAACAGAACACGAAAATTACATCGCGAGTGGCCAATTTGGCGAATAACTTTAAATAAACCGTAAACTCTGCGGTACGTTCTGGCATTGTCGCGCATTCTGACGAGATTTTCAGGCGCGGCTCGCGCTTAATTTAACCATTTCATAGTTAATTTTGCTAATCCGACGTGATCATTCGGTGAGAACGCGATATGAAAATCGCGTTTGCCATTTGTATTTGCCGTGCAACAATAACACATACATACACACATACACAAATTTACATGTATCGATGACATACAAATAATACTATGCATTTTCCCGCGCTCAGAAATCAAAAATCCCCCGGCGGCTTGAATCGACAAATCGAACGGATCGAACATGGGTGGGAGAGAAGGAGGACCGTTCGATTGACCGGCGCATTATTTTAATGGCGGTGCGCGCGTTATAGCCAGCTCGCGAAACGAACTCGGCGGTAGCCGGTCTAATTTATTTCGACTCGTTGCCGCGCTCGCCCCGGCCAATTATCGCTACACGCCGATGCAAATGCGCACGATATACGAATCGAACGCGTGTATATCCGCCGGGCGGCGATCTCGTGAATTAAATTTCGGCTAGCCGTTAACTTCGGCCATTTACTCCGCCACGGGAAACACAATTTTAAACTCTCGTTTGCAAATAAACATGGGCGACGGCGTGCGGCGTCGACCGCGCACGTCGCACCAATAGCAGCAGCGTCCCCGCTGCCCCGCCAAATAAATTCTTCTCTCTCGTGAATTACATCGACTGATGGGTGGGCTTTGAAAGGAGTTATTTATGCGTGACCTCCCGCAAATTGCACCCTTTTGTAGCGTCCCGCTGTTGTCAAAGAAGTCCTTCGATTTTCCGAATCTTCCCCACGCGCCGTGCGCTGCGTCGCGACGTCCTGCTCCCGCCGGCGCGCGACGGAAACTCTTCCGTAGAATTCACCCGTCGCGAATAATACAGTTTTTCAAATCTAATTTCACCCGCGCGAACGCGCTCTCCCTCCCTCTCCCCCTCTCTCGGCTGATCGAACCAGGGAGCAACTTCCGCCAGGAGCTCGAATGAATTCGCCTTTCGATTCTCCGGGGCTTCGTTCATTCGTTCCTGATATTAATGACGCGGAAGGTATTTTCGCGAGGTCTCTCCCTCTCTCTCTCTCCCTCTTTCTCTTTCTCTCTATCTCCCTCTTTCTCTTTCTCTCTATCTCCCTCTTTCTCCCTCTTTTTCGCGCTCTCTACATCCTTTAGACGAGAAGACGCGAACCACATACGATTTCATGAAAAATATATCTTGGTGAAAGCGAGAAACATCCGCCGGCGCAAACAGTAGTGAAAACATTCATCGGAGGATCGCGTCTAATGGAAGAAAAATAGGGGACGCCGAAGGGGAGACCGTAAATCTGCTCCGCTTCAATAGCCGACGGCTAATGGAAATCGCGAATTAACTCGGCTGACTCTCCCCTCTCCCTCTCATTCATTCACTCACTCACTCGTTAGGTTTCTCTTAATTAATTGTGATTACGTCGTATGTCGCGCAACAGTCTGCCCCCGCTTATACGAGGTCTACACATATCCGCGCTGTAAAAACGCTTCGCCTCGGCTTTGTGGATAATGCAATCCGCGCACGGCGTTCCTCTCCTCGAAAAGTTTTTCGCCGATGGTAAAAGTTAAAGAGCCCGCCGCTAAATAAAATATCCTTTGTTCTCCGGGTGAAGGAGGAGGAGGAGGAGGAAGTGTCGCCGCCGCCGCACTGGAAAAATTCTCCAGCGAGTTCACCATCGCGTCTCGTCCGACAAAGGACTCTCTCTCTCTCTCTCTCTCCCTCTCTCTCTCTCTCTCTCTCTCTCTCTCTCTCTCTCCGAATTACCTAGCCAAGCGAGTCTAAATATTTGGACAGGACTTTTCCCCCGGCATGTCCGTAAAAATATTATTCCGCTTTTAGACACACGCGTGCCATTTTCGCGATCTGTCCGCGATAAAAGCGAGGAACGAGCGAGCAAACGAGCCCACGAGCCTCGACGCGGCATTATTCTGATTTACGGTGCGTGCCAATCGGAATTTCGACGTCCACGATAGCACGTGGGGCGCGGGCCACGGCCGTGTGTTATCGTCGGCCGGCGTAATCGCGCTTTGTGTTTCTTCGAAATCCCGATAACTCCGTCCGCGAACCTCCCAACCGGCGAGACCGTCCGCGTATTTTGGCGCACGCTATATCCGCCGTAGCACGACGTGGCGGCGAGCAGCACGCGCGCGATATCATTATTCCTACCAACAAGGGAGTTGTTTTAACAGAATGGCACTTGAACGCTCCGATACGTTTATTGTCAGCTTTCGCAACAATTGCTTGCGGACGAATGCGCGAATTACGCGCGTTGTAATTACGGATGTGCGCTCTCTATGATTATCAGTATTATACAACAAATTCACCGGGCAACATCAATACCCCGTGCGGGCGCATATTAAGTTAGACAGATCCCGCAAATGGATTTCGCAAATTAAAAAATATATTGCCTGAAATTACTCGACGTTATCAGACTCATCGCAAAGGGTCAAGGGGATGTAATCAGAAACAAGAAGTGAAGAGTTATGTAGTCTATATTTTTATATAGGCTATGCTATTTTCGTCTTTGCATTAAAGTGACGATTAATCTGTGTTAAAAACGAATGGAAAAACTTGGTTTGGATTTTTAATGCGATACGTCATTTGCATGTTTTTGACGGCTGTAAAGTTCAATTTAAAAAAGAAGCGAAATAGTACTAATAGGAATTTTATTATGATTCAGATATACGTACACTGAAACTAAAAATATCTGAAAAATGAAAAAGGCAGGATCCTAAAAAGTGACAAAATTTTGTCCAGATCATTTAAAGAATTCAGGAATGTATAGATAACATACAGATAGACAGACAGACATTCTATTATATATAGAGATTATGAGATCTCGTTCTCGATTCGTTTGTGATTCGATCGAACTCACATTATCCGTAGGATGTCTGGATTTAGCTGTCTGAGCGCTCATGTATTGATAGAACTCGTTAAATCGAGTAGAAAAGTCCTCCTGAATACAGTCACTACACTGAGAGAAGAGATATTTAAAAAATAAAAAGATTTTTACATACTAATAACATATTTATACAAGTCTGAATACTTTTATTTAAATCATATAAACAATTGCTTTCGTTAAAAGTTACAATATTAGTAGTGTTTTAAGAATGTTTTAGGAAAATGTAATCTCTCTCGCCCTTCAAATAAATATTTCTTTTTTTTAGATATTTTTTAAACTCAGTCTGTGTGTTTGAATCAGAATTTCCACTATTACTATTTCGCTTTTCTTTTAAATTGAACTTTACACTCTTTAGAACACGCAACGCTTGACGCAAAAAATCCAAGCTAAGATTTCCCCTTGGTTTTTGATTAACATTGATTAACCCCCACTTTAACGCACAGCGAAAAACAGATGTCTTTCGTATTTAGATGATTGTGCTATTTGATCCTTATTCCGCAAAAGGACGATATCACGTCCATAGGAAGCGTGATAATTTTTCCTTTCCAACGGTCTTTATTCCAAATCGCTAGGATGTTTATAAGTGGAATTATTGACGTTCGTATCGATCCGCGGTCTCGATCGCCCGGCGTTAACCATTTAACGCGCCGAAGGGTAGATCATGACGCGTGACGTAAACAATGGCCGCATTCCGCGACACTATTTTGGGAAGCGATATCGGGAGTACGTAACAGGATATAACCTGCCTCACTATCCCCACTCCACGGCCTAGACAAGGACGGCCAGGCCACGTGTTCGCGCGGCCAGGCGACCACCGTCTCTCTCACTTTAGAAAGGAGAAAGCATAACGGTATAGTGTGCCCGTGCGACAATAGATGGCGCGTTCGGTCTGGCGTTAAGCCCGAGCCGAGCCAAAGCATGACGTCGACGCTGCGACTTTAAAATGCTATAACTCGCGAAGAAATCGATGTAGGGGCTTGAAATAAAGAGCAATCTCTTTGACACACGCTCCCCCACGCGTCTATATTACTCTCTTATTGTCCGTTTGAAAGTCGTGATCGATTAAAACGTGGCAAACACGTTCATACGAGCAATGTGCAATCTCGCAATCTCGTTCGCAATCGAATTTTTTAGATTCCTTTTCTTTCTGGTTTTATTTATTTACTGTAATAGTGACGAGAGATTAATATCTATGTATCGAGATAAAAAAATAATTACTGTGGTTATTTGCAAAATGGTAGAAGACGTATTTTTCTTCAATTTCATGCTCTTTGTCTGCGCACGAACGTTACTACGCGTTGTGTCGGATATTTTGTATACATTTCTAACGTCAACGAAAAGCGAATGTATAATGTAGAGATTGCGAAGAGACAATATTTATTTGTTGTGAGTGGAGTGTCCAGATTTTATGTAGCTCCTATATACTTTTTACAGAGTAACTTTGCAAAATTTGAACGCAAAATTTTTCCCAGATCGGTCAAAGGATTTAAGAATGTATATAGAGAACAAACAGACAGACATTATATATATATATATTAGTTTAAGTAAATTATTAGTATCTACTGAATAAATATGTATTATTTTTTAGATTTTTTCTTAGTGTAACAGCGGTAAATATATGCATGCGATCAAAATCACGCAAAAATCGGAGGAGCGCGCCGCTCGCAACGTCGCTCCTCTTTTCGTCGTCGTCCGATTTTCACCGTTGCGAGAAAACGGTCAACAGACCCAAAATACACGTCTCTTCAGACTGAAATTCGGACACCCTATATGCATGAATCGGCGCACATCCGCGCGAAGCGCTCGTTATTCGATTTATCCGTTCTGATCGCGCTGAAAGATGCAATAAGGAAAGATGCAATAAGGCAATATATCGTCGTTAATACGTCCGATAGCGAAGTTTTGCGCAAACCAGCTAATTGATCGTAAAGTCGAGCTTTGGCCGGGAATTTCGCCAGATTACGAAATGAAGCTAGGCAGGTATTATCGAATGCGTTTAATTATTGCGCTTATAATCCGGATTAGCCGTTCCACGGACATTTACGACTGCGTGCAAGATGGAAGGACCATTAGCGACTCGCAGCTGCGACGATCCAGTCAAGGGTTAATAAGACCGCCTCTCTCACGGCCACATCGGGGTCGCAATGAAATATTTTGCGGCGCGCGATACCGCGGAGGCCGACTGGGGGGGAAGGGGGAGGGGAGAGACGCGAGCCGAGCGCGGGTTAACGTTGAAGAATGACGTCGTTGTCACGACGGTTGAATACGCGATGGAAAACGAGCGGCGGCACTGTGAATATCATTACGGAAGTGCGGGAATTCCGTGGCGCTCTCGCGAACTTCATTATTCGCCCGCTACCGCTATCGCTGTTTTATCAATGTATTTTTTATGCGAAAATTGCGCCCGCAAAATTATTCTGCATTTCTATTTCCTTAATACGGAGCGTGTTTCTTTTTTTCTCGACGAGATATAGACTCTTCCTCTTCTTCTGTTTCCATTTTTATTTTCCCTTTTTCATTAATATTCAAAAATGCACTTTATTTCGGTACACGGTCTCTCTGACGATTTTTGTTTTAATCGCACAATTTATGAATGTCTCCTCTCGGCGCGTCTCACGCGATTGCGAGAGCACTTCTTCTTTTTTGAGCTCGGCGAGCGTCATAAATAAATGTTGAGCGATTATCGGAGTCGCGCATGTGGCGGCATAGGGTAATCGAGTGACTCGGCTTTAACGTGATCTACATTCCCGTCTTCTTGCTCCTCGATACTTCTCGATATCGATTACGGCGCGGCGGAAACATTATTAATGTCGTCGCCGACGAAGGTCTCCCGCGACCCTTTCCGCGTCGCATTCCGACGACATGAAGAATGTAGGTACGATAAAACTGAGCACGTGACTTTGAGGGGTGGATATAAGTTCTCCCTCTCACGTCCCGTCCATCCTGGTGGCGCCATGTAGTAGCGCTAATATCACGACGCCTCTGACCTAGCGGGCGTTAACTTTGTAGGTCGCGAGGTATTTCGGGCTGTCTCTAATCCGGTATCAGTTACATCTCCTCCGCTTTGTAACATTTGCTCAGCCATGAATATCGGGTTAAAGCTTCGTTGCGCCATGCTAAATTAACTTATGAGCGCGCCGCCGATGTACGCGCGTGTATAGTTCGAAGATAACGATAGCGCTATTCCGGACGTAGTGCCTTACCTCGCGGCTCGTATGTATTACGTAATACACACGACGTAACTTCCATGCTCGCATATTGAATCCAAGTACGGCTTCCGTGATAAAATCTCGCGCGACCCTTTAACCGAGGAATACGGAGTTCGTTGTTTCCGAGTGCTTCCGCAAATTTGTTTTGCCTGATCTGTTTTGTCTTCTATTTAAGGATCTCGGCGTCTGTCTCTTTCATTATTAGATTTTCGTGAAAACGCCCACTTGAATCGTCGTCTCTTTAAGCCTTTAAGACATTTGTTGTACGTGCATATTATTCGAATATACTTTTCTCCCTCTTTCTCTTTTTTATTACTTTTTATACAATGTTGTATAATTGTTACATAAATTGATTGAGTGTTTTTTACAATACATAATTCTGTGCAAAATATGTCGAGGGATATACGTAAATTGTTTGATAAAAATCGCAGAAAATGTCGGATATGAAACATATATTATTGTTGTTGTTTCATATTATTGAAATAAAAATACAGATACTCAATAAATTGCAACAGAATTGCCATATAAATCAGGTGATATTGATAACTGTAAACATACAGGAAAATATCACATTCTACAAAAAATACCAGTGAAATGGTCTAAAAAAAGTGATTACTCAGTTTACTCTTAAGTAATAGTTATCTTCAACAGAAAATATTTTCTTGATAATAGTTTTGAAATGTACTCATTACAAACTTGAGAAAAGCTCATTATCATGTCCTGAAGAGAAGAATTTATTCTCTTTACCAGAATATATTAGAAAACTTTATCGAAGAAAGAAATAGTTCGACTCTATGCAAGTAAGCAAATAACTGAAGTTTTGTTTCAATTTAACATTTTTTATTGAAATGCAAAGCTTACTAGAATTCAGAATGTATTTAGAAAATATTCACAGTGCTCATGATAGACTTGTGAATATGAACTTCTGAAATATTTGAAGCAAGTTACATTTGCTTCAATGTATTTTTCTGTGCGTAGATATTACATAACGTTACATCACGAAAGTTACGCAAAGTTGCATTAAGATGCGCTCGATTTGGTGTGTCAGCACGAAATCAAGTGTAACGTAATGAATACCTGAAGGAGTATCAGGAAGTTGCGAGCTTCAACGGCACACAAGTAACGATCGATTGGTGGAACGTCACGGCAAGTGGAGCGCTATATCGAGTGTCATTATCATTAAGGGGAATATCTTATTCTAACGTAACAAAGGACATAGATTCCGAGGGGAAGAATAATTCACGTAATACGGCTCGGGAGGTCTCTAGATCTAAAACATTTCATGTCACAGCGGACGAATCACCGTTCCGCCGCGCGACACTTGGTCAATTATCGTTTCGCGGGCCGGCTTTGCAATATTTATCGGATCCCGACTGTCGTTAGATCTCTCCGCTCGCGGATCGAATTAAGGAGCGCGCGGGGCCTCATCATCGTCGTCGATGCCGAAGACGTGGTCGTGGTTTGGGCTCCCTCTGGTCTCGCGCGACGTTCGCAGGTAACGTTATTACGGCTCCTCGTCTGGCGACGCTCTCCGTCGATCGATGAAAAGACGCTTCGTCTGGGCTGCTCGAAAATACGGGAGAGAGCCACCGCCACAGGGGGGTTATATAGCCGACCAATGAGACGGGCGAGTCGCGCTCGGGGGATACTCGTCGACGTCGTAAAGCCCGGTATTTGGATTCGTGCGCTTACGTAGCGCGCTAGAACGGAAAAGAGGAGGATCAATTTTTATTTCGAGGGCCGGGGTTAATAAGGGATGCGTACATAAATTGGGATTATGTCGGCCCTCAAAGAGAACCGCTCTCGAGTACCTGCCGACGTATTGATCTCCGAATACACCTCGGGCTCTTAAATGTGATCCCTCGAACTCACCGCGAACGTGTAATTTTTTCGTCGTACACGCGACTCTCGAATTTGCCGGTTTGCGCTTATTGGTTTACCTTGGGACCGTCGTTCTGTTGCGTTGCTCGAGGCGATTACGAGTGGTCACGTTGAATGAACATGGATTTTATTGCGCTGTGTGTACAACGTGTGAATTAGCGATCGTTGCTTTAACTTCGTCTATTGATATACATCCGCCGTGTAAATTCAGCCAAAGGATAAAAATCCGTATTAATAGTCGTTACTTGAAACTTCTCTCACGCGAGACACTCAGATTTTAATTAATGTGCGTATTAATAGTTGTCATTTGTAGTTTGTCTCATGTGAGACAGTCAAGCTTGTATTCAGAGTTTAATCCAAATTTTTCGGTTGAATTATATAAGTGACTTTTATATCTCTGTCGCGCGCGACTCAACTGAGACTCATTTAACTCTAAATCTAGGTCTCTCATTTGAGACAAATTTCAAGTAATGTCTATTAACACAGGACTAAATCTGGATTCAAATAATATAAATAAATCTGGATAAATAATTCAAATCTGTCTTATTAAGTTTCAAGTTTCAAACTTCAAGTAAAGACTTTTTCAGTAGTGATTTAAAATGACTGCATGATTTCCCGGAGGTGGATTTTTATTAAGCGTATCTAGATTTCTATTGCTATTTTCTTTGAAGAATCTTGAAAAATCTAATACAAAATATTTCTAATTCTAATATTTCCATTTGCATTTACTGTGAGTGAGTTAAAAAATTATAGTTCGACTGAATCAAGAAAAATATTTTATCACGAAATTCCCTCGAACATACCACTTAAGAGACTGATATAAACCAAAGTGACACGAAAGAATGTAAGAAAGAAATGTGAGGTAACACAACTGAGTAATCTGCCATAGGTGATTCGAAAAATATATCTAATGTATAATATTTCGAAAAGGCAGGTTTTCTACGCGTTACTCCGTTTGGTCAAAATAAGGTCAGTGCACAAGTAAAGTATATTCATGAATTACTTTAAGCTAGCGTAAGATATTACCTTCTTGAACGGAGTGCCTCAGGAAATTAACACTCGTACAAAGCGAGAAGAATATTCAGATATATATGTATTCACACACATATACACACATACATACATACGCATTTACGCATTTTGTTAGAAGTACGCGTTCCGGACTACGAATTCTTCGGTGAGTTTGGGGTCGAGTTTTCTTCGGCGAAAATTTAATTGGATTCCATCCTCCTTTTCGCACTTCTTTACATTTTAACATTAAATCTTGTAGTAATGAAATCTTCAGTTAAAATTCCATCCGAAAGTAAAGTCCGTTGAAATTTTTATCTCGGGAATATAAAACGGCATTATGTTTCAAGTGATATTCTTCTCTGTTTCGAGGAGGAATTCAGCTTATCTGCTCGAAATAGTTCGATTCTATCAAGTAATTCCAACGCGAAGATGATATCGGTTTGCTACAACTTCTGTGTTGAGACGAAATAAAATACTGGAAATTCCGTAAAATTTGATAAATATGCGAGTTTCTTGAAGCTATTTAAACCTCTGGCCATGATATATTTGTAGAAATGCACTTTGCCGACGACGCTGTTTGTAAGTAACAGGAAATGTAGTAATTTTCATAAATCGGGGTGCAAATTGCTAACAAAACGTTATTCTGCATTTAGTTTTACGCGCGACGCGCTTTAACGGAATTTGAAGTAAATTAACAAAGTTGAGAATACGCAAAAGAGAAAGACGGGGGAGAGGGAAGAAGAGAAAGAAAGAGAGAAAGGGGCGAAAGAGTGTAGTGTCTGAATTTCCGCCAGAAGAGGATTGTCCCCGCGTAAGGGAGAATCTCGCTGATAGAGACGAAAACGGTGGTTTCAGGACATCGTGTATCCCGGAGATACGAAAAGGGCTGAATCTGTTTGAACTCGAAACGCGTTACGCAAACACGCACGACAACTTTTGGTTGTCACGGAGGAGTTTGACATTTCTCCCCGGGGTAGAAAATTAGCGTCGTACAAATGGCAACGCGCTTTGTGACGCGCGAGCTAGACGAGCTAAACGAAGCGAGCGCAACGGCAGAGATTCCACGCGCGGCGGACTACGCCATAAGAATGGAATTCAACTGGAAGCCTCCCCGCAAGCTGCTCCCTAATTATTAATTACACCTAGCGTCGTATATCAGCGTCCTTTATGACAAGTTGGCGCGAAACTTTGAGTCGCATCCGGCGCCTAATTAAACTGGTTCAATAAAATTACACCGGCCTGTCTTCATGTAACGCGCCATCGCCCCCGCCCCGCTCAAATTTCGCGCGCGCTTTCGCAGTCCATCGTGATACAACTATTCGGAACTTTCTCTGTGTGCGACTGATTATTTGTCCAAACTGTCCCTTCGTGCTCCGGCAGTGTCTTCTTGCAGGAAATATATTCAAACGTGGAGTGATCTTGGATTTCCTGATCTTAGTTTCATT
Source organism: Odontomachus brunneus (assembly GCF_010583005.1). NCBI lineage: Eukaryota > Metazoa > Arthropoda > Insecta > Hymenoptera > Formicidae > Odontomachus > Odontomachus brunneus. Next base: position 337,262 of record NW_022639553.1, on the reverse strand, counting down.
AGTACATTCTTGCAACGTTGCTGTCACTTGGGTGAAATTTTAAACAAAACCGTCGCTCACGAAAACTTCCTGTCAAGATTCAACATTAGCGCCATCGTGGCGACTAAAATCCAAATAAAGATTTTAAAACTGTAAAGTTCACATGAATTAAGGGTACGAACTTTGATTTTGATTTAATCATATATACTTCGTCGCTTTTCATACGGAGAAGAATGTTTAGTTAGCATGACAAAGAAACAGTTGAATGTATTTTTGTTGAAAGAAATAGAATTTCTTTCCGTGAACAAAATTCGATTCTTAAGAACCAGAAATTCTGTTTCCTTGACTCAAAAAGCGTTGAATTGTGTTGTTATATCAATTCAACGAATCTCTTTTATTTATGTATGAGAGGTCTTTCGTTTTCAACTACACATAATTCAAACATTGAGAATTATAAAATTCATGTAAATTGAGAGTAAGAATTTTGATTTTTTATTAAAAAGACAAGATTTGGATTTAAGCAGATAAACTTTTTATTTAATTATATACCTCGCTGCTTGATGTGTATAGAGAAGAAAGATTGTTTTACGTTTTTGTTGAAGGATATGTTTTTGTTGTTCTGCTTTTGTGAAATTCAGTCCTTAAGAACTAAAAATTCTGTATCCTCCAATCAGTTGTCACATTAATCAACCAATATTTTCTACCTGTATATAAGAAGTCTTTCACTTTCACCATAATCCGGAAATTAATATTAATTAATATAAATTAATATATTTCACCATTTTGATTGAGGGTAGGTCGCTCATAATCCGACGAAAAAGTCTCATTAGACTCGAGGCTGGCAGCAAGGACTCTTGCATTAATATAAGAATTTTATGAAATTTTTGAAAGGATTTTATGAAAAGATTATTTATGATACGCGTACGCCCCGTGCGAGACGCCGCGGTGTTTCTCGATCGCCGGGACTGTCGCGAATTTTTAGCTTACGCGAAATATCCATTGCTGAATTATTTGTCCGCGCGTCACACGTCAACGTCAGTCCGGCCGTAATTAATCGAGCCCAGCCATTGAGGTTAATGCACGTGCGCAAGTGAGAGGCCCGGCGATATGATTAAACGAATTGGCAATCGAGAGATCATTCAACGGTTCCAGTAGGCGCGGCAGGACGGGAATGACAGTAGAGAGCGTTGATTAACGAACTGATTGCAGCTAACGTAATTAATTATTACCCGCGCGTCGCTCGAGATTCCACGCGCGACCGCGATCGAACGCGGAGTATCGATGGGTTGCAGTGAGCGGCGCGTCGCTTAATTCCTGAAAAAAAGAATTTATTTGCTCAGCCCGATTCGAAATTCGCGTCGCGCTCCGCGGCGGAAATCTTGTCACTCGGATAGTTGTGTGCGACGAATGATGGATAGCTGAACAGATAGATGGACAAACTTCGCCGGGCCCAAATCGGCGGACTCTTGTTAATCTCGCAAGGGGAGGATCGACTCCGTAACTCGCAGATTGGCTCAAGTTCTGCGTGCGCACGAAGTGCCGCCAGCAGACTGCAGTCACATCTGCATTCGGGAGAGCGGATAAGCTAATTTCTCTTTTTCTTTTTTTTTTATCACTGCTTTACTTTCGTCGTGTAATCCCGTTCCGCAATTTTCGTTTAACGGCCAGTGAACGTTGCATACAATTGTTATTACGTTCACGGTGGAAGGAGGGAATTATCGTATTTTAAGAGATTGCGCCTCGCGCAAACGTGTTTACGTGCATAACACGGCGGAAGATGCGTAATCGCCTAGAATTTTCCTCGTTCAAATGCGTCACCGAAATGTCCTGAATAACAAAACATCGCTAGAATCGAAATAAACAATTTAGTTGGTTATGTTTATCGCGGAAAAACGTATCTCAGAGTTAATTATCGGAGAATTGCAGCAACAATATGATTACTGTTTCAAATTTATGGCGCGGAAAATATGAATGAGATGGCATAATATTTATGAAACACGGCCCGCGCTTGAACGGGAAAAAGTGAGGTATCGATTGTGTCATTTAGTTATACCGTCTGCTTCAACGTTTCATAATTTTGCGGCGAGTCTGCGCGCACGTGCTTCACACACGCACACGACTTACTTTTGCATGTTTGATGTTGCAGGCTCTCATTAATGCGAACAGGTACGACGACAAGCATCTGATGAGTAACGAAGTGATGGACAAGACCCAGTCGCCGTTGAAAGCGATGTACAACGTGCAATTGCCGTCCAGAAATACGGATTGCCCGTCGTCGTCCAAGCCTGCGATGGCCAATCGTCTGTTGGATTGGTTCTCTGTCGTGATGGCAGACTCCAAGCACCGCCGTCAGCATCCCAAGCCCAAAGGTGGGAAGAGAACCTGTAGCACAAATTTCAATACGTATACATGTATATTTCCGACACAGCAGTACGGCCATTTGCAAAGCAAAATGACGGTCGATATATGCGGGTTTCCACAAACAAATCCTCGAACTATCGTAACTCACTTCAGCCGGCGATCTGTTTAATTAATGCTTTGGTCGAGCAAAGGGCTAGAGAGTTCGCGTGAATTAACATTTTTATTTGGTTTTAAAGAGATAAGATTGAATCATATACCTCGCTGCTTGATGTACACGGAGAAAAAAGATTGGTTGAGTAAACATGACAAAGAAACAACTGAACGCGTTTTTGTCAACAGTTTTGGGAAACAGAATCTCTAGTTTTTTATTTTGGTTAACCAAATTTGGTCTCTAAGAGCTAGAAAAATTCTATTTTCTTCTATCAAGAAGCATGTAATTGTATCATTGTCACGCCAATTCAACGAATCCTTTTTTTCTGTGTACCAGAGGTCTTCTGTTTTCGCTCATAGTCCAAAAATGAAGCTTTAAGATGTCTGTTGTTGATTGTCTAATTTCTAATGTTAAATCTCTTTTAATGTTGAACTGCTGAACTGAAGCACGCAATAAAAAAATTATTTTTGTTGGAACTAAAATACTAAAATAGATTTCGTTGACATTACCATTTTGTTTTACTTGTGTCAAATAGAATATATTGTGAAGATGCAAAACGCACAAGTGGCAATTAAATTTCTTTGTTGTGATTACCGAACATTTGACTGATTCCATTTCAAGTAAATTCTGTTTCGTTGTACTAAATTTTCATTTCGACAACAAAATCCTTCTTTCAGTGTAATCAAGCAGCAAGTGATTCCCTCTGTTTCGCCATCCATGTGAAATTGACTGAGAAGCGAGCTTTTGTTGCTCGCGCTGCGCTCTCCGGAGATTCGTCTCGCCGAAAGTGTTTCTTTTCTTTTTTTTTTTTTTCAAATTTCCGTCGCTGATTAAAATGTCGAACGTCGAGTTTTCCGCCGCGGCGAAACTCGATGTGGAGCATTTTCCGTACATATGTACGGCCAAAAGTCGCGTTAAGCAGCCGGCGACGCGCATAACCGCGGAATGTGCTCGGGGCGTATTGAAACGTTCCCATGGGACGTCTCGTAGGTCCTCGCGTACAAGAGAGACTAATTGTCCTCGGAGAAGGGGATGGACATTGCGACGTACGATCTACCCGGTAGTTTCGAAGTACCGACAGTGCACGCCATTCGACTTCGAGACAATCAGTTTCGTACCAGTTCGAAATTGTCCCCGCACAATGAATCGTTTCCCGCCCTAGGTACGTCGCGATTACTTTGGGCACTGTCTGTCGATATTGTCCTCACGGTACCGCTCCTGTGTTGATCTTACGGTATTACGTTGCCCGAGGCGAAACAAAGTGCAGTATGCGCATAGCTCTATACCGGACGATTCCATTTGAATCGAGAGGAGAAGAGAGAGAGAGAGGAGAAGGGGGAGGATGGTTTCGCTAAACACGCCTGGCTCACAGCAAGAAAATAGTCCAGGGGGTTGTAACAATTAAAGGATTCCATTCAAGGGCAGGATTTGCCGAATAAATTGTTATTTTACGGGGTTTGCGTGCTGCGTTAACGGTAACGGCACTTGCACAGCATGAACATTTTTCTAATGACGCTTCTACCATGGAATTGTCGACTACGAGAATATGTAGTCCTTGTGGTTTTTTAACGCTGGCGCTATCGATAATTAATTACCTATTTCTGCATTGAGAGAAAAAAATATCGGAAAAGAAAGGAAATCTTTATTCGGTACGGGTACTATGCATTTTTGGTTGCATTAACCAAATTTCTAGTAAAATATGAACGAGCCAGAAAATTTTGGTTGGAGTCACCAGAATTCTGTTCAAGTTGGTCAGAAATCTTGTCACCTCGAATAGAATTCCAGTAACTTCAGCTGGAATTTCTGGTCCATATTTCATCAGAAATTTCGTTAATTAAACCAAACATTTTTTTCCGTGTAATAGCATGTTTATTTAAATCTAAATTTTTTTCTTCAAATCGAGTTAATTTTATAAGAAACTAAGGTTTCATGAAAATTTATATTTTCTTGTACGGGAGAAATTTGTTCTCAATGTAAAAGCATGCATAAGTAAATACGTTATTGGTACCTATCGAATAAGTATTTCTTGTCAGTATGTCAAAGCTGTCAAAACGACAGGTTTTTGGCAGAAATGCAGAAGAAAGAATGTTTATTTGCACTTTTTATTCTAATAAACAAAAATTTGTAATTTGTTTACTAATACATTTTTTCCATTGTGCTTTTCATTGTTATTAAATACAGTTGTAATCCTGTAGATTAAGTAATCGCGTGTTATACATATCTTAACACATTCATCGCATGACTGTCGCCGGGGTGATCGACGAGGTGTAAACGAGAAACTTAGCGCCGGCCATCGCAATGAATGTGTGCAAAATATACAATGCACCGTTCCAAGTGTGAGGAATTTTTATGAGGAGTCACAGGAACGATTTATATCGCACAAAACATTTTAACTCCCTTGGTAGGTCTGGTGTTGACGAGATGTTAAATCGAAAGGCACTCGAACGGGGTGCAATCGTTGCAGTTGAAAGCTCGATGTTTTACAGCGTGTTCTATTGCGCGCGTTTGCGTATCCCGATAATGCGATTTCTTGTTTCGCTTATCGCGCTATATCGATTTGCACGACCCCGCGAGACTAGACTCTCGTCGGCTTGTACGTGCGCGCTTATTGATCCTCTTTCGCATTAGCTGTAGGCGGTTAACGGCACTTACGATAAAGAAGAATACTGCATTTCAGGTCACTTCCCGATCAGTTGTCAGAGCGAGGTCAGGTGGATGTTCGGACATTTGGACAGCGACAGCGACGGCCGGCTCTCGCTCTCCGAGCTGTACGGTCTGGAACACGATCAGAATGAGCCGTGCTTGAAGCCCTTCCTAGACGCCTGCGACACTGACAGGTAAGGGAGGAGGAGAGAAAGAGGAAGAGAAAGAGCGTCGTTCCTGTGTGAATTCCTGTGTATGCGCGAGGAACAAGAGACAGTGTGACATTTTACGATCATCGCAGTTAACGTTTTACGTTGCTCGCCGCTCAGAGTGCATGCTCTGCGCACTGAGAACTTGAGATAAGTTCGATCGATAGATTCAGACTACGTACGCACGTAGGTACGCCCTTGCAAAGACGATAACACCCGCCGTCTGACGTGTAACGCATATGGAAATTGAATGCGCAGATGTTAACTTAGAAATGTCAACGATGAAGAATGTGCCGGCGCGGAGGGATGTATCGCGCCGGATACGATCTGGTCTGACTAGACGCGTGATGTTACTACTGCCGCCTCTCCGAACGCGTGCCCCGTGTGACTGCTGATATGTAAAAACCGTCCTTTTCTCGGGCTCCTACGCCATAAATCTTTCGCCACTCGCGTTGTCGTGTATCTTTACAAGTTTAATATATCTTATATTATATAATCTTATATTATTTTATATAATTTCTATTATTTTTTTCTATATTTTTATTATATTTCTATTATATTACATTATATTATATTTACACATTACATTTATATTATATAATTTTTATTATTTCTTTCTACTTAATATATTTCATATTATTTCTATTACATTTTTACTTAAAGGATTGTTTTATATTTCTCTCATTTTTAGTATTTCTCTATTTCATGTATTTTATATTATTTCATATCGGATTTCTCGCAGATTTGCGTATATTATTGTACATCACCATCATCGCCATCATTGATACGATATCGACGCTGTTAATAGTATTATGTTTGGTGTTACGGTATTAAGTTCGGTGCGATGGTAAATTGAGTACCTCGGCGACGTTATTGTAACGACATGCATGTAATCCTTGAAAGTGGTAAGTTTCTGATGCATAACGCACTGTATTTTCAGCGATATTTTCGTGAGCGGGCCCGAATGGTGCGGTTGCTTCTCGAAAGCCGAACGTCCGTGCGCCGCTGTGCGCAGACGATCATCGTCGGATTCAGCACCCGCCTGCGATTCGCGAGGATATTACCGCAGCACCCAGTGCCACCGTGGCCTTGGCCTCTGCTGGTGCGTCGATCCGCATGGCGTCGAGTTCGCTGGCACCAGAACGCGTGGCACCAAGCCCGATTGCGGTATGTACTTGTGTAATAAATACGGAAAAAATGTATCGAAATTCGATTAAACGCGTCTGGCGCATCGAGAAGACAACAAAGAAGCGGCAATAAAGTGTTTCAATTAAATCCTGGATTTGTTTCTGTATAAAAGATTTTTATTGTTCAATGACAAAAATAAAAGTATCTCTGGCGAACGGAGCTTAATATTCTATCTGTCGAAATTTTTAAGTCTCAAATTTTCTGAGTCAAGTGTAGTTCTTCAAGTCAAGATTATATATTATGGTTTATATAATATACAAAATGTCTGACTCTAAGATTATATATTATGGTTTATATAATATACAAAATGTCTGACTCTAAGACCCGTATTTAATAGTTATTACTTGAAATTCATTTCAAGTGAAGAACTCAGATTTAAACTTAGCGTGAGAGTTTTTCAGTTAAATCACGCAATTGCAGATATAAATGTTACATATATCAGAATTCAATTGAAAAACTTGGATTTAACTTTGAATAAAAATCTGAGTGTCTCACACATGAGTTAAGTTTCAGGTGACAACTATTAACACGGAATTAAGTGTCCCATATTTCATGTGTACGTATAGATTATATCAAACTGAACAAAAAAGTCTCTCCTACTATCTTGTTAATAACCACCGTAAGTTTGTAGTTAAAGAACATTGATGGATTATCGCGTGCGATCGTCCGCTATTGTTCTGTAATTAATAACTAAAAAATCTACGTGGTTATTAGCAAGATGGTAGAGGATCTTTTTGTTCAGTTTAGTGATCTAATCTATAAACAAATATGACGGCAGACGTCGCTATCACAACTTATCTGCCATATCACGCATCGTGATCATATTCAGCAATCTTCTATAATTAATAACTCAAAATTTTACATGGTTGTTTGTAGTAGAAAAATTTTATCTCCAATTTGACCTAATCTAATCATGTACACGAAATATGGGACACTTTGCGTGCCAGACATCTTGTGTATAATTTATATAATAATAAAGTTTATGTAAATAAAGAGATTATATGGTTCTTTTTGATAAAGAATCAAGTAAAGAGGAGTAAGAACCAACACGCAGATATAATAGCGTGATGTAACTAACTAAAACATAAATTATTAGTGCTGTCCTGACAGATATACAGAGGAAATATTAATTTTTTTCTCAATAGAATATGAACCCAACGTTGAAAACTTGGAACTTGAAAATAATATAAATAAAACCGGAGTCAAGAAATCGGTCACAGTTCGAAAACTATTCGTGTTTCCACACTTTTTCTTTTTTTTCTAATCAATGATTACCTTGCAGATACAATCGTGAACAAAATCAGCAGTGGCGGCCTCAAGACCAACAGCGTGGACCTCGATGACGACGAGGACGGTGGCACCGATTCCGCTCAGGACCTCGAAGGCTCGGCCGATCAACCATTAGATTTTTAGATGTATTAGGGACGGCGGCCAGCAACGGGAATACAGCACTTCAACCGACATAAGCGATACCGTCTATGCGATCGGAAGGCAGCATTCTTTTCTCGCGAGAGGGCATGCGCCGCGTCCGATCGTCCACCGATTCTGGGTGTACCGCCGTAGTGATCGTGGGTGTTCCATGTCGCCAAGCCGCCTGTCGATCGTCTTATCGAGGCCGCGATCCACGTGCGATAAAACGAAACGTGTGAGCCTAAGCGATGAGTTCCGAGAGCAACGAAAAGCACGACGATTATTAGTTAATGGATTAGTCTGGCCCGAGACAGAGTTAAGGGACAGATGATCGGACAGAAAGAGAAAAGAGAGATCATCGTCGCGTTGTCGTACGATCTTAGTCCTTCGTCCCAATTAGGAAGCTCTAATCGACGTTAAAGTAGCGAGTGTCTTGCCTGTCGTGCAATAATAAACCGCGTGTCCGACTAACGACGTTCGCCGCCACCGAATGCCATAGATACCGTGCAATCGTAATTCCGCGCAATATTCCGATAGACCGTGTAGGGAATACGCAAATACGACCGAAAGTGCGTGTGAGGGTTGCCGGCGACTAAACAAACGTGAGAGGGAGAGAGAGGTAATGAGAGGGAGGGAGAGAGGGAATTTCGCATTTACGAGCCACGTTGAATACCGACCGGCGGATTACCTCCGCACCTACCGAGGCACCTCCGTGCACAACTCGTCTATAAATACCATAATTACGAACTATTTACGCGTATACAAAATAGAGAGATCCGCGAAACTGTGGGAGACAGAGCTGACTGGGGGGAAACGGAGGGAGAAGGACACGTAACAGTACGCGGGATAATTTCGTCGCATCGGCCAGAACTCACGTACCACGCGTACTGACACAAAATTAACATTTAACGAGGAAACATGAGTGGAGCGCCCTGTGTGTATGATTTCTAATCGCTAGATTAACTCGATATCGATCGTAACGTCACTGGACATGATAATTATGACAGTTATGATTTACGTGATACAATGCAGTAACCATGCGGAATCGAGTTAATCGTGGGAGAGAGGGGGAAAGAGAGAAAGAAAGAAAGTAAGAGAGAACGTGAGTACATTGACGGAGTAAAAATGCGAGCGTAAGCGTCTTCATTCTACCATCGCGCTTGCACCTGCTGAAAACTTAGTTGATCCATGAAGCGAAATAGATTCCCGTAGCTCTTGCCACTTCACTTTCGGCTGTGTTTCGCCGAACGCGGTAATAGAAAATCTCGCTTATTTATTACGTTCTTTCGGGCAAGCTCGCGGAGCGCACTTTTAAGTTATTCTTCTTTCTCTCGTAGCCACCTTGCGTTATGATGAAATTAGTGTAAGATTACATGAAATAAAAAGAACGACCTATTTCATACTCGCTAACGACCTATTTCATACTACACCGCAGTTCAATCACGACCGTGTTAGGATGTCGAGGGTTGGTTATTGAGAGGTCGCTCATTTAGAAGTAAACGGGAAAACGGTGTGTTATTGTCATTCTGTATTATATATCGCGCGGCTCGATTCGCAGAGAGATATGCAAGCATCACGATTTTTCGCACGCGCAATCGGGAGAACATCTATCACGCGACACTGAGAGAAAGGACGAGAAAGAGAGAGAGAGAGAGAAAGAGAGAGATTGTTTTCTACGAAGCTAGAAAATGTTTGACGTCGTGATTCGTCTGCATTTACTGTAATTATAAGCATTTTTACTTACAACTTTTACTTAAAGAGTGTGTGGTACACCGTAGATATTAGAGTAACATGTAATCCGTAGAAAGAAAAAAAAGATCAGTGTGACTATGTGAATATGCCCCTAGAGTTAGAAGGCAATTTACGTAGAGATAGCCGATGCAAATTACACGTGTCTCATTTAGAATGATGAAAGTGACGATTCATTTCGCGAGCCTAACGCGTTTCACTTCGCGCGACATGCATTCCTTCTGCGAGATATTCAGGGAAAATAATACTCATCATATATGGATCAAAGGCAAAATAGTATGTATTGAAATATTTGATTAAGATATCATGGAGAACATGCAACGTCTGTTGATTATATTATTTTTCCTATCGATATACGCTTCATTTCGTTGACTCACATACTACATGATAACACTTATCATTTCAACTATCTATTTTTATAAGCGAGAAATTGCACCCCCCCCCTCCCATTTTATCTTTTGTTATTCGTACATAGATATCTTGATCGTTATCGGTTCATCCATAATGTCTTGCCTTAACGGACATGGCGTATTAATCTTGCGCATATAAGAGTATGTAGATGACACTAAAATAAAAAAAAAAATAAATTTTATCTACATATTTAACTGATAAAAACGACATCGTCCGCAATGAGCTAACGCATACTCCTTCCTGCATCGAGCGCAATTTGCATTCCGCCTGACTTATTGTACTGTCGATCTAGACTAATTAATATAAACTACAAGCGAACGTAAATAGTTTTATCGAGTCTTGCATATTGTATATACATAATTATATACAATGAGAAAATCATCGTCAGTGACCTTCGTACCGTGATGATTTTTGTAAGGTATGCACTTGATCAAAGCGTAAAGAATTTTTACTTCATTCAAGAGCTACCGTAAATATCTCACTTGATTGGTATTGTACATGTGGCTGTAAGAATTCTTTATGAATAAAGATTGTTGTAGAAATTGGTGGGATGTTTGTAGAGACTGCGTGTGTGATACGGAAGATATAAAATTTATTGAGTACTTATTTATTGAATATTTTATGAAGTACAAATACATAGCAAACATTAGTAAGTGCAATTCGCAAACAAGTGCGAAAAACATATTTATGTTTCATCGCGTATTTAACCTTTAGGCTGCCGGGAAAACCACAAAAGTGGCTTTATAGCCACAAAAGTGACTTTTCAAAGGAAAATGGCAGTCTAAAGATTAATATTTTTCTTTATAGAAATCACGGAAGACACCAAAAACCAGCAGGCCATATATCGCAATACAAGAAGTAAAGGACGATATTATTTGAATTTTATAATAGCTCTCAAGCTAGAACAGAAAGATACATCATTACTTTTCATAGTAGACTAGGTACGCAATTTTTTGCATCTTATATTATCGATACGCTTTTCTTTTATACACGATAAACTTTCTTAAGACTTACCAATCTCCCGAATGTAGCAAATCAAACGCTTCGTTGATTTTCTCGATCGAGAAATAGTGCGTGATAAATTCGTCGAGAAGTAATTCCTTGGACAAATACTCATTTACCAGCTTTGGTACACTTTGCTTTGACTTCCATCCGCCAAATGCACTTCCTTTCCATACTCGACCTGTGACCAATTGAAACGGTTTGGTACTAATCTCTTGTCCAAACGCGGCTACTCCTATTATTACGGATGTACCCCATCCTTTATGACAGGATTCCAAGGCAGCTCTCTAAAAATCATTTTTCACAGAAAGATTGTTTTATTTTTATATATATAAAACAAGTCTGCCATACCATAGTGTTTACATTTCCGACACACTCAAAGGTGTAATCTAACCCACCGTCTGTCATCTCGATCAACACCTGTTGAATTGGTTTGTCATGATCTTTGGGATTGACAAATTCTGTACATCCAAAGATTTTACCTGCAATTGAATATTTTACCTGCACATGAATGTGTTTATAACATTTTCTATTATATTTGTCTTCTGTAATTTCATGAGAAAGCTGATACTTTTCAGTATTCTTATTGTCCTCATTATGTTAATTTACCTTGTTCGAATTTTTTGGGATTAATATCTATGCCAATAATACGAGATGCGCCAGATTTCTTGCAGCCTAATGCTACGGCCAAACCAACAGCTCCTAAACCCCAAATAGCACAGGTGCTTCCAGGCTCTACCTTTGCAGTATTTAAAGCTGCACCATAGCCTGTAGATATTCCACAACCCAAAAGGCACACTTTGTCCAATGGTGCTTCAGGTGTAATCTACAGTGGAACATGTAACAAAGTTGTAAATATTAACTTACTGTTCTGATAATTTATAGTCTTCTATTGATCTCATTAAAATATATAGTATTAATACTTTTGCAAGAGAAATATCTGCCAGCACTGTATATTCAGAAAAGGTAGAGCAGCCCATAAAATGTGCAATTGTTTGTCCTTTACATGTGAAACGAGATGTACCATCAGGCATTATACCTTTACCTTGAGTTTCACGAATTTTGCTACACAGATTAGTTTTTGGTGACTTGCAAAACTTACACTCTCCACATTGAGGAATGTAAAGCGGTATAACATGGTCACCTAAAATTACTTATATGTATAGTGTGATTTTTTAAGTACCTATAATGTGGATAGCATAAAAGGTTGCAACTTGAACATGATATGATTTACAATAATTTATAGAGCAATCTTATAGTATACAATCAATTATTTTGTAATCAATCATACCGCATTGAAATTCGGTAACACCCTCTCCAACACTTTCTACAATGCCACTGCCCTCATGACCAAGTATACAGGGAAACACTCCTTCTGCATCCAATCCATCTAAAGTATAAGCATCTGTATGGCAAAGTGCCACAGCTACTATCTGAATACGAACTTCATGTGCTTTTGGTGGTGCTACTTCGATTTCCTCTATAGATAAAGGCTCCTTTGGCTTCCATGCTACAACAGCCTTGCATTTGATGACCTGGCATAATAATAAATTCAAATGGTTCAATTCTTTTTATAGATAAATTAGATTATATTAGGTACAATAGTATCAGAGATATTTAATTAGAAATTGAGAGAAAAAGAGAGAAATAAGAACAAAAAAAAAGAAAATAGAAGAAAAATGTAATACAGCAAATGTCATAATTAATAATAACGGATGAAAACTTATAATAACAATTAGCAATAAAAGATAAACAAACAAATTAACAATAAAAGATAAAAGTGAGAGTGCAGAAACTCGTTGAAATTGATGTCGATCCTTACCTTTCCAACCGTATCTGACATTATTTTTTCAAATTCACTGTACACTCGTTTAATTTAAAAAGTGTTCTGTTTGGAAATCATTCAATTACAGGAAAAAAAAATGAACGTAGTAGATACTAAAAAACAATCATATATGATCGGAAAATATCCACACATTCGTCTTCTTCTTTCAGAATGTTCCAACCGTTGCGACTGCGCAATAATAAAATATGCTCACTGATTATTTCGATAATAGAGTGCAAAGATTATATAAATATTAGGTTTTTTTAATTCTTTTGATATTACGTTAGCTGACTTTGGGTTATGTTTGTTACTTTCTTTAGAATTATATTTTTTCGGAAATTCCTCTTCTTAAAGAAACAAAATGAACGTACGAATTATATTCGCCCGAAAACAGAACGTACGAATGATATCCCATACAACTCATAACCCTATTTAACCTTTTGATAAGCTAATAATTGAATATTTGTCTGTCCAATTTAAAGAAAAAACAAAGACACATGATTTAACTATCAAGGCTTGTATTTTTAAAATAATCATGTATACGTAAGATTTATTACGCAGTAAGTTTTATAATTGTATTATAAAGTAGTTGCGCAATAAAACTTATGTATATGCAACTATTTCAAAAATATTGGGCCAAGTAGTTTACCAAGAAATTGAAACAATCGGCCCTATGACATAGACATTTTTGGTCTGTTCTTTTCAATGATCATTTCCAATGCTTCCAATTAGCTGTCGCGAAAAAAGCTATTGCGGGCTGCGTCTTGCGTTTGCAAGTTATGTAGACCGGGCTTTAGATATGATTAATGGCTTATGTAGAAGGTCCATGAGAACCTGAACAGACTTTTGCGTAACATAATATATGATGCACAAGAGAATCAATCAATTAGAATCCTTTATTTTCATCCTTAGGATCCATCTGTCATATGCTTATCTATCGTAACTATCATATGCTAGTTAAGATAAAATCAAATTTGATCAATTTGATGCAATTTATGACTTTTGTGGTTACACATTTACATAAGATAAAATTTATTACATATGTATGTACATATATACGAATGGAGAAATTGCCCATATTAAAATCTATAATAATGTATATGTTACTGTAATTCATAAAATGTGATTATTATTTACACAGTACAGTTATATAATTTTAATTCATACATTCATCGCAATCTCTCTCTCTCTCTCTAAGTCATAAGTATTACAAATGCTTACATGAATAATGCATAATGAATAAGAAATGAACAATAATAAATTATTATTCCACTATTTCTAACATATTACAGCATACCTATAAAAATGCAATCAGATAACAATCAATTAATATGACAATAGTGTCTACTTCAGAAACAAGTGCCATTAGATAGTGATAATCACTGCACAAGTGCAATATTGTTCTGTTATTGTACATAGTCTATTGTATTATCGATGAACTTTTCTATGCAGTTTGAGGGCAGGAAGAGTTCTGACTAGGGTAATGAAATGAGCAATCAGGTAGCCCAACAATGCACCTATGACACAAGGAACTGGCCAAACTTGCCATGGACGGTCCCAGTCCAAGGGGATCACAGTGGCACCCAGCCACGTACCCAATATTGTTGCCTGTATGTTGATCCTTAAAGCATCCACGAGGATATTGCCTTTCTGAGAATGTGCTCCCATTAACACGTCCAAGGCGTTGTCCACACCCAGATGTAGACTGGTGGGCACAAATGTCAGAGTCAGTAAAGTGATCACGAGCATAGTGGTTTCCTCATGATCTGTGAGCACAGGTGCGCCAAACAGCACGATCGCAATGTAGTAGACTATGGACAACGCGAATGCGACGAGAGAGAACTTGAAGATCTCCCTCAGATTTTTCGCCCAGGACTTCTTGGCCTTTGGCAACGCCCGTTGCTCGATTTTGACTATGGTGGGTGCCTCCGTTTGCACCATAGGAAACAGCAGTTTTATCACTTCAGCGAACACGAAGATCAACAGCACAGGTAAGAACTTGTACTTGCCGACGTTGTATAAATTGTCGTTGAGTTTCGCTAATATCAAGATGCCGGGGAAATAAATGCAGGTGAAGGAGCAGTAAGATAGCAACAGTCTTTGCTCGGTTTTGCGTCCGACATTCATCTTGGGGCATCGAGTGTTATTTGTGCGATTAGTCGGAGTTTATTATTATTATTATTATTATTATTAGTTTATTAGTCAAAGCTGATTAGTTTAGGACTCTTCTTTTTGTCCTACGAATGCACGTCTTTCTTCAGACGCGATATCACGTTTCAGGGTTATGGCACATAGAAAAAGCGTAAGCAAGCAGAGTCGAGGAGCCGACTCACGTTGTAGCGTTTTGACGCATGTACATTTGAGGTTAACGTATCAGCTGACGTAAACGTGACCACTCAACACGTAAAGTGTCTGAAATTTTTATGTGTTAAAAAACGTCCATAACTTACTATCGGAGCGTTAACATGGGAAAAAACAAGCAGGCGCAACGAACCAAGAATAATGCACGGGTAAGCGCAAGTTATACGTGATTGCATAAATGCGAATGATGTATAAATTATGATTTAATCATATAACCTATATTATATTATGTATTGATATTTTATGAATATTACATTTATTATGAATGTCCTTGTTATTGACATATGTTTTCGGTTTTCAGCGTTATATGAATAAATAATTTATATATAGTCATATTTGCGTTTCATTAGTGTCATCTTCGTTACATTATTTGTTAATAGCATTATCTTACATCACACTGACTCCATGATATGCTTGCAGCATTGTGCTATACTTTGATATTTTTCAGCCATCAAACAGCAGTCGCAGTGCAGAACTCCTGGGGACTGCAATGCCCAATTTTGTTGGCTTCTCAGCAGTCAAGGATGGAGGATATGTTCCTGTTCTACCTGGCCTATCCTTGTGTAACTTGAATGAGGTAGAAATGAATAATGTAGACTCCAGTTTTCAAGTAGTACTGAAGAAGATGAATAAGAAAGATGCTACCACAAAGTATAAGGTAATTAGTTTATCAGTTTATTAGTTGGACGCAATTGGTGTGAATTTTGTAAGTTAAGCTAACAGAAGGAAATCCTGTGTGCACAGGCATTGCAAGAATTCGCGACCCTGTGTGAGAGTGCTGAACTGTCAGCTGTGGAAGGCATGCTACCATTTTGGCCACGATTGTATTGCGCTCTCTCCATCGACATAGATCACAGAGTGAGAGAGGCAACACAGTTGGCACATGCTGCAGTTGTCAAACGTGTGGGTAAAAGCATAGCGATGTATTTGAAGCAACTGGCCGGTGCTTGGTTCACTTCTCAGTACGACACATATCCTCTGGCTGCTTCAGCTGCTACCAATTCTTTTAACAGTACATTTCCACCGTGGAAATTGGTCGACGCGATTGTTCATTGCCAATGGGAAATTTTAATGTATATCAATGACAACATCACCATCAGGACAGCTCAAACATTGTCGACACAAAAGTCTCTTAGCAGTGAAGAAATGGAAACAAAGTATCAGCGAGTATTGGTGTCGAATCTACAGGCGTATAGTTCTTACTTCAGGAAAATCCCGCCTCGTGAGATCGAGAACACCTTGAGTATTCACGAAAAGATTTTGACCAGTTCGAAATTCTGGAAACTCGCGAAACATGACGTCCTGCCGATCAAAACGGCCTTCTTCAACGTGCTGACGTCGATAATAGGAAATGCAGAACATCTGTTGAAGAAGGAGAAGAAAAGAGTCATGACTACAATCATCAACAGCCTCGACGAATCCGAGCCTGGAATTTCGTCGGCCGTGTGGGAGTCAATGCTCGTAGCTATAAACAAGATCGACGACTGGCATACCGTCGTGAGTGTCGACAAGCTAGTTTTGCCGAAGCTGTGGCGCGTCTTACGATCTGGCGGCCAATGCTGTGCCAGTATCGTTTACCCGAATCTACTGCCTTTTGTTAGTCAATTCCCGAAGTTCAACGTCAATACCGACCAGCTGTATGTCAATTTTTTCGATAACATGCGCCAAGGCTTTTCCGTCAAGAGCGTGCAGATAAGTCGCTCGGAGATGCAGGCCGTGGTGACGTCTTTCATCGAGTGTCTGCGTTACTCCATTGTCGTGAACGCCGAGAATGTGGATCTGTGCGTTCGCCTCTTCAAGGAACAGCTTGTCCCCGTCGTAGAATCGTGTATGACGGAAAACACCGCGACGATGAAGCAACTCCTTTTCTCCGAAGTTACACACTTGTTGCGATACTGGAGCAAAAATCGCACCAACGAGATGTACAGGTCGTACGTTCCGCTGATACAGCAGTTTTGGATCGAGCTGCGATTGCTGTTCGACAAGCTCATAGACGTGCCGTGGGAGAGCGCGGTGTCGTACACTGTGGACGCCCAAATCGAGCTCCTGCTGACATTGAAACATGCACCAGACTGTGGCCGGAAGAAGTTGAAAGTGAAATTCTGCAGTCCGGACGACGTCGTGGCGAAACCACCGGAGGTCAGTGTTAACAAAGTCGACGCGGACCCATTGTTCACTGCGGAACTCCACGAGTTCGTGAATGCGCTTTGCGCTATCTACTTCAACAAAATCAACGACCGGCAGTCCACGGTATACATCGGACCGCTCAACAAAGTTATGAAGCATTTCGCGAGCAGGGAATTGTTCGTCGCGCTTTCGACGTCGTTCCAATCTAACAAGGACTTCTTCGAGTTTTATGATGAGAGTTTGAGGCCGTTGCTGCTCACGAATCCGGAAAGCATGGGACAAATTGTCGAGTTAATATTCTACTTTATCACATATATAAGCGATACGGAGAAAGACAAAGTTTTGAAGTCGTTGGTCGAGTTGGACGACATTTCGATCACGAGGAGCGTTATATATTCTAGTCTCTCCAAGTGCAATAGAAATGATCGCGTAATAAAGGATTGGTACACTCAAGCTGACGTCACCAAGCTGCTGGTCGATATGGCCAAGGAAATCGTCTCGCCCGAATACGATGACCCGGAGAAGAATCAGGATCTGATTTTGTTGGCTTTTGAGACTTCAGACACTGGGGACGCATTGATAAACGAAGAAGCAGCGAACGAAATCGTGTCGATTCTTTGCGACTCACTGAGCGGGACGGATGAAGTTTGCTCCATGCAGTTAATCGAATTTATCACAAAGTTGATGACACTGATATGGAGTCACAAACGGACAATATCAAGCGCCGTGCAAATACTGGAGACACTCTTCGAATTGTGCACGCGAGGACATGACGACTGCGACTCGACTTCCGTCGCTGCCGTGTGCGACAGTTGGAAGGAGGGACTTGTCAAAAGCAGTCAAATATTATCACGTTCCGAATTCAACGATCTCATCAAGAGATGCGCGCTCATTATTTGGAGCAAGGTGTACAACGCGCACATCAAAGATACATTGGTAGACTTGGCAACGGATGTCTTGGAAGTTATAATCAACAATGACGACGACACACAATCGAACTGCGAGGAAACTATCTTGCTGTTTCTCACGGCATCTGATATTAAACTGTGGACTGCCGAAGCAACCACTGTTGCGATTTATGGCGAGATAGCGACCGGCAACTTATATATGTCGAGTCTCGAGAGGAAGATACGGATTTTCCAGGAATGCATGTCCGTCGATCTAACGAACGACACGATCTCTGATAACACGGCGACCTGCTTGGAGTGGGCTGTATTTACTGCGGACTTGCTTAATAATCTGCACAAGAAGCTGAGACGTTCCGAGGTCGACGAGGTCGACGCGCCTTCTAACTTGCAAGAAGATGCTGAATCGTATAATTTGGATTTGCCAGGAATTACGGAGATCTTGGTGAACATCGTGAACGTGGCCACCGTAGCGGAAATCTACAGCAAACATTACAAATCCATCAAACACTACAATGACGTGAACAAACTCCTCGACTCGCTTAAGAGCAGTTTCATCAGCTTGCAAGAACGTTTCCAGAAGAACATTCACGACGACGTGCTGTCTCATATACGGACGAATTACGCAGGTTACGGGTACATGCTGCCATATATAATCCGTACGCATTACGCCCAGTTTAAGCCGAACGAGAATCCCGTCGAATATTATGAGAGTTGCGGGAACAGCGAAGAGGAACGCGACGAGGAAGCGCGAGTGCAAGAGATGCAAGTTTTCAACGATTATTGGACGTCTGATAATCTCCCATTATTAACAGGCAATGACATTTACATGCTAATCGCCACGAGAATCGCAATGCGTCTTGAAGGTGACGGTTCAGCCAATACTAGTGTGATGGAAAAATATATAAATAAAGAGGATTCAACATTGCTACTCTTGGATCAAGACATTTCTGATGTCCCATGGGATCAAATGCTCTTGCCACTAGAAGTCATAAGAACACTGACGACGCTGGTCCGAGAAGCTCCGGCGAAGTTGACGCAAGAGCAATGGGACTTCACCTTGATATCCCTCACAATGTGGCAACAATCGGTCGACAAGTCCAAACGCAACTACACTGACATCAAAGTAACGGCGTTAATGGCGGCGGTTAGTCAACTGTATTATGAATTTCAAACTTTGATGAATAAGCACGAGCAAGAACCGATGTCAGAGCTACCTCCTGCGCTCTTGGACGAATGGAAAAACGTATTTGCCAGAGACATACACAGCTGTATTGCGCGGACTTGGATATTTTGCACCGACTTGCATAATGAAGATGCAGCCACTGTAAAGTCTATCGTGCCGTTGGATTATTTGGGACGAGCAGTTAGCATACTCGACAGGAATATACTGTTCAAGAAGTGTGACGAAGATACTCAGACGGTCAACTTTGACGAGATGTTGGAACTGTCTCTGAAATTGCTGCAGTCTCCTGTGCCTAGTATTCAGCTCGGCGCTTATCATATGTTGAAGCACATAGTGGCGGAGCTTGTACAACAGGACAAAGTTCTCGTCGAGTCTGAGAGCTTCGAGCCGAGCGGACTCAACATCAAGAGACTCGAAACAGTGCTGTTAAGCACGCAGAATATCGTGAACACGATGCTCATTGAATTCAAGTGAGCTTGTATATATATTGAATATATATATATATATATATATATATATATATATATATATATATATATAT